>NW_026557731.1:0-66421 GCF_026930045.1 Uloborus diversus
CCCCCCCCCAAATGACGGCCCCAGCTCTGAAAGAATAATGTTTTTTCGTTTGAGTTTTTCTCCTTTTTTTAAAGTAAATTTTAACTAAGTGGTGGGAGCGCTTGGATGAAATTTCCAACACCATGGTGGTCGTACATTAAAGAAACAAACATATGTCGAAGGAGGTCTTTTTTCTCCTTTCTCCTTTGTACTCATAGAAGCGGAGGACAAAGGCATTGTTACGAGAGCTTAACATGAGTTCCTTGCCGCCGCCTTTAATTTTGCTTATCTCTTCCTTCCCTTTGTATTGCGGCCTAGTGTATCTTCAATTCTTGGTTGGCGGTCAGTTTTTCCAAAAGCAACAATGTCAAAATCTGATCCAGTTCTCACGGAATCGGCATGTCCAGTTTTACAACCTATATGTCTCTAGTTATTCTACAAAGCAACTTGATGGGTCTCATTTTCCTAATCAGATCGTGATAGTATTGGTTTTTTACAATATCTCTTTTCTCTATGAAGCACACCGTATCTTTTTATTCTTCTGAAAGAAAATTCTCACGAACAAGTTTCAGAGAGGGAAGAGCA
This sequence comes from Uloborus diversus, assembly GCF_026930045.1. Lineage (NCBI taxonomy): Eukaryota > Metazoa > Arthropoda > Arachnida > Araneae > Uloboridae > Uloborus > Uloborus diversus. The sequence continues at coordinate 565 of NW_026557731.1, forward strand.
GATCTCTTTAAATGGTCAAAACAGAAATTTATTGCTGTCACCAGTATTATCTATTTTATTGGACACTTTAATTGGCCACTTTTTCTCTGGAGTCACATGAAATGGAAATTCGTCAACAAGGGAACGTTGTACCATTTATTTTTAAGAAAGAGAGGAGAAGGGATTCTTATTTTAGTCTAGCTCATTTAAAATAAAAATATTGTATGCAGAAGTTTGACGCACGTCGTTTATTAGTTTAGTAAGCAATTAGTCACTTTCAGATGGATCTCACTGAACCAAATACAAAGCTAAAAATAGGAATTAATTATACATTATGTATTATATGTCAAGAGAAATCCACCGAAGGACTAATCATTAACCCTACCACACATGAAAAGGATGGATGAAAGGAATAAATGAAATGGATGAAAGGAATAAATTTATGATGTTGGCATAGTAAAAAAAAAAAGAAAGATCAAATATTCTCCTGAAATGGTTTTGTGTATAAAAAAACTTATTTTAATGGTTAATTTAAAATGTATCTTTTATTTCAAACGTTACCAAATGAGTGTCTATGTGTTGATCTCTGTAAATATAATTCTACATTCTTGTTTCGATTTAAATATTTTGGCAGCACGATTGTTACGGAAAAAATGAAGTTTTTCTGTTATTTTACCCAAAATTTATAATGTTGGCATAATAAAACAAAAGTCACGGTTTCAATAAATGTTTTGTTTTGTTCAAAAATACTCTTTATATTCTGAAACCGAAAGAAACACCTGTACAAAAAATTTGGGGGGGGGGGACCCCCCCCCTTTCTAATAATATTTTTTACTGAAATGATAAACTTTGTTACCAGGAACCCATTATCAATGGAAAGATCGTCTTTAGTCGGATGAATTTTCATTCATAAACTCGCATCTTTTACAATGAAAAAGGAGCTCTTAATAGCTTCGAAACACGTGTCAGCAATTTAATTCGGAGTTTTTTGCATTTAATGTTGTTATTAGTGGATTTAAGCATATTAAACTTTGAAAACTTGTTGTAAACCGAGAAATTTTGAATATATAAGTGTGTTATGTTTGCAGTCATACCCCCCCCCCCCCACGGCCCCCCATCAGCATTTTAGGGGATAGCAACATCCAAATTCGTTTTCCTCGTGCCAATACCTTTCAGCAGAACCAACTCCCATGATTGCATCACAAAAATTGAACAGAATACCTCTTGCCCCCCTGCACATTTATAACCGCCCCCCGCCCCATTTTCGGGGTTGACAACATCCAAATTTGTTTTCCTTGTGACAATACCTTTCAGAAAAACTAACTCCCATAATTGTATCACAAAAATTAAACGAAAAATTACATGCCCCCAACGCAGTTATAACCGCCCCCCCTTGCCCCCCAGCACCAATTTCGGAGTTAGCAGCATCTAAATTCGGTTTCCTCGTGCCAATACGTTTCAGGAGAACTAACTCGCATAATTATATCATAAAATTTGAACGGGAAACAGCTTACCCCCCAAATGCAGTTATAATCCCTTCCCCCCTCCGCCCCCCTGCAGCATTTACGGGGGGTAGCATCATCCAAATTCGGTTTCCTCGTGTCAATACCTTTCAGAAAAACTAACTCCCATAATTGTATCACAAAAATTGAACGGGAAACGGCTTGCCCCCCCAAATGTAGTTATAGCCGCCCCCCTGAACCATTTTCGGGGTTGGCATTATCGAAATTTGGTTTTCTCGTACCAATACCTTTCAGAAAAGCTAAGTCACACAATTGTATCACAAAAATTGAACGGGAAATCACTTGCCCCCCACGGCAGTTATAGCTGCCCCCCAGCCCCCCTGCACCATTTTTGGGGGGTGGCAACATCTGAATTCGTTTTCCTCATGCAAATACCTTTCAGAAAAACTAACTGCTATAATTGTATCACAAAAATCGCACGGGAAACCATTTGCTCCTGGACTACAAGGAATGAGAGCATTGATAGGAGTTTAAATATATAAATTAAAATTTCTGTAAAAATTACATTTACAACATAATTCAATTACTATACTCATATAAGTTTTACAGGTAATGTATAATACCCATTAAGTAAGCCCCCCATCCCAAAAAAAAAAAAGGGTTTAAATGTTTACTTTGATTTTGCCCTCAATGTAAAAAAAAAAAATCTGTTACAGGTATGTAGTTAACTACCTGATGAACTTTAATTTCTGAGTATCTTTAAAAATCAATTTCCATGATACAATTGGCACTTTTCCTGATATTCATGCTTCTACTTATTTAAATTATTTTCTTCAATATCTTTTGATGTAACTTTTATGCCAGCTTTGGAATGGAGAAAAGAAGTCAAATTTTCCCTACCTAGCCCCACTCTGTCACCGAGAAATATCTTACAAGAATATTACTGATCTAATGAGATATTTTTTATGTCAGTGCATGATTTTTAGTGATTGAAGTCATTCAAACGAACAAGTTTTAAAAAATGAACAATCTTCTGATGAGCGGATCATTAAAAAGAACGACAATGCCCACCTCTAACGACAATGCCCACCTCTAACGAGAGAGATTAAACCCAATGCACAAATACTAAGCAAAAAAAGAAATGCATATCTTACAAATTCTTCAGATTAATACCTTTGTCTGTCTGCAAGAGAAAAGAAAACATATATAAGCATTTAGACAGAGAAAAGAAAATGGTTATATTAAATAAGATAAATAAGGAAAAAAAACCCCAAAGTTATAGCTGAAATTTAATACAGTAAATACTTTTACACAGCACATTTTCCATACCCCATAATGTAGTAAATATATTGAATGGCTAAGGAAAGTAGTCCTTCCTTTTAGTTAGAAAGTTTTCCTTTATCAATGAACATATTGAAGATGTTACTGTTTTGAATTGTCTTTATTATTATTATTATTATTATTTTTTTTTTTTTTTTGAGTGGCAAACACCAGATACACCTCATATACTTGCAGAAAGGGAGAAAATACACCTTTTTTGGGCTATGGAGGTGGAGTTGGGTTGATTAAAGTGTAAAAATTTAAGTATTATTATTTGCCACCAAACAGCAAGCTTTTGTAACTTTACGTGCTACCAATTTTGTTAATATCATTAGTTATATTAACCGTGATTTAAACTCATATAATTTATATTTTTAAATTCAAAAGTCAATTTAGTTATTATCTTTTCTTTTGTTAACAAAAAAGTGTAGCCTAGAAAAAGGGGTAGGAAGTAATGACTAATAAGTTTGTATCTACAAGCCACTGGTAAACCAGAAAAACACGACTCCATTGCCCCATTCCTGGCTACCTGTTAGTACAAGTCAGCACGTCAATTATATAAACAAAACAAAAGAAAAAAATAGCATGAAGGAATTTATCAAATATTTTTACAAATAAATATAGTGAGTGAAAGCAGAAATATACCTGCTAACAATTACCTCTTTAGTTATTTCTGAAAAATGTCGCATTAATTAATAAAAACTAATTTTTGTTACGTACGGGACAAGGCTGTTTGTTACGTACGGGACATATGAATTGAGATCTCAGTTCAATGAAGAATTTTTATCTAAAATGAGCATAAATCTTATGAACTTAATAAATTTATTATTTAACTAGTTCAAATAAAAATAAATAAAATTTTCTTGAATATTTTAATTGTTTTTTTGTTTAAATTAATTCTAGTCTACATTTGAAAAAGAAGAAATATTAAAAAATAAACCAGTATATTTACACAGTATAAATTACTGCAGATCTGAAACATTTTTTTTTATATTAGTCCTAAGACATTAATAATGTGTTCAATCTTTTTGACCTCTTCTACTGGTAATGAAAAATGTCCGCGGCTATTAATTGGACTAGGTGCATTGCTAAGTTTTGCCAAAATATTTTTTTAAAGATTCTATCCTTTTCTGGAACTTGCGGACAGAAAAATTTGCTGTGTCCCGCAGGTTTCATGAAGGATACATACAAATACTGGTTGTCTATATCTTCTACCACCCCTGGCCACCAATTATCATCATATAAGACTGACACCCAGTCTGACTTTTCAATTTACACAGAAATGCTCTGTGCAACTGATCTAGATTCTACCGGAACCAAAATTTTGATTTCTTCATCAGGATTTTTTTTTATGGGAAAAAGAAGAATCTATCCAAATGCCAAGAGTGTCTGAGCTAATTGGTTGGGCGAAATGAATCCGGTGAATTCCCGATATTGAGGTGGCCATTTCCCACTTTTCACGTAAACCATTCTTTACAATGCACCTTTGAATATCATCTTCACTTATGTATTTGATATTTATATGGGGTGTCTCCTTTTTGGCAGCTTTAAAAAATTCCATTGCTGTATTTATTATATATTGCTTCCGTAATATGCCGAGTCAAATGTTCCTTTTTACCACTGCCCCTAAACCATCCACTGCACCTTTTCCATGTGCAATTCCAAAAAAGTTCCAGTCTGCTGAAACACCATAATAATGCATGTGGAGCATTAAATTTTGCATATTATATCTGTTTTTAAATTGCGCCCCACAGCCATCAGACCAGAAATGAATATGACTAAATGTCAGGGTCCGTTTAATATCTTCAATTATTGTATAATTGAAAGCAAATACTGCATCCTTAGTGTGGTTTAAGTCATCAGAAACAACAACATAGTTTTTATGTTCCTGCTCCAGTTTCGCTGTTTTTATAGTATATAATACACGTAAATACAGTCACTTGGGATGAGTTCCAATGAGCTGCCATAATCTCCCCTTGTTGCTTCAAAGTAAAATTTTCAGCAAAGTCTTCATGAATAATTATATTTTGAGCTTTAAGATTTTCTTTCAGATATTTGAATTCGGCAAGCTGCTTTTGGGCGGTATAAACATGCATGGCAAAAGGTTTTAAAAGGCTAACCAGTTCTTCTTTTGCCTGGAGTAAGTCACAAACAGCTAGTTCTTTTTTCATTTTTCCTTCAATTCGCTTCCATTGATAAAATTGGATATCCATTTCTTCGTCCAAGTTATCACAATTTATTGTCTTGCTTGTCCAACAGTTCACACCATTCTTTGCAATTTCTGCTGCAACAATTTAATGATTTGCTGTCATTTAAGTTGAAGCAGCATATTGTTTCTTTCTTTCATCTTATTGTTAATGCAGTTTCTGCATTAGTTTGTAATTTTATTGAGATCTTCTAACAGCATCTCAACATTTTCATGTTGCATGCACATACAAACTTCATGATCTCTCTGGGATACTGGAAATACTTCAACAGGACAAAGTTCCGCAAATGTACTAAACCCTATGGATAAATTGGCTTCTTCTTTAAACAGTTGATGTGCTTCCTTTAGTTTCATTATTAATATTCGTTTTTGATACTTGGTTCTTTTGCCTGAAACAAGGTCTTTTACAGAAACATTCTTTTTTTCCTGGCAAGATTCTACTTATGGAATCTTGTCTGTAAAAATCTATCACTTCATGTTTTTGGTTTTCGGTAAGTGCATCAGTCCTTTTTTTTCTAACATCCTTCTCTTTATTAACTCCCTCAAGACATTTAATGTTAATTTCCTTTGAAAGTACTTAATTTTTCCTGGTGACCAAATTTTTTTAACATTTTCTAAGAATTGGTATTTGTTTGGTTGGTGTTGATGGTAATACACTTTTGACACGCTTTAAAGCTTTACCTAAAACTTGTGGTGTCATCATCATAGAATTTGAAGGTTGTTCTTCATGTACAGTCATATTTTGACATCTCTTTCTTCTTTCAATTTCTTTTTTATGAGCTCTTTGTGCTCTTTTTCTTTCAGTTTCATATTTCCTTTGTTGATAAAATTCTTTTTTAGTCATAGTGGACTTTTTCTTCTCCCTGTATCTTCTAATTCTTTCCCTTTCTTTGATTTTATCAGCCAAACAGTTATCTACATCATTTTTTCTTTTCAGTCTGTTTTCTAACTCTCTCTTTTGAAGTAGGAGCCATAATTAACTTTTATAAATTATAATTACAGGGGTCTGTCCAGGATTTTTCACAGGGTCCGTTTTTTTGTGAAAAATCAAATAATTTTGTGAAAAATGAATTAATTTTTGTTAAAACGAAATTTTAGAATTTAGAAAGGGCACAAACTGCATCAATTAAACTTAAAGTTGAGCGTTTTCCTCTTCTACGTCGAGAAAATCATTCTGGATTTTTTTCTGATTTTTTTTTGGGGGGGGGGGGGGGGACATCGCTCTTTCAAGTATCAATTTTTATCTACCATTCTACATTATGTTAAATTATACTAGATATATTTCTGTACAGTACTTAAAATAATTGTAACAAAAATATAAATAAATAAAATAAAATTCAGAATAGGGTTCAGCATTCAGCTTTTTGACCCAAGACACTCTTAAAAAGCACAGAATTTCATTTAAAACTTATAAATTCCGTGATTTTAACAAAAATAAAAAGATATTTCAATTGTTTACCTCTTAAAAAAGCGTAATAATCATCAAAAATTCGTATTCCCATAGCGGATGCAAAGAGATTGCAATTCTCAAAGCGCATCAAAAGTATAAAAACGGCTTAACAATTAAACATGGCTTAACAATTAAACATCGCACCCACTGCAAAAACGCAAATATTGACAAGTTGGCAAAATGATGAGAATATTTTCTAATCAAGTCATTATAAAGGTTCAACCCCAGACGCTAAGTGGTGATAATTTTGAAGTTGGTAACCCTATCTGAAGCGATCATCAGATTCCTCACCCTTACTATCCCTTTGCAGTTCTAAGTTCATTTCCCAGACATATATTATTGCTTATTAAATCATGAGGGGAGAAAAGTTCTTACCAATACCTTTTCAGAAAAGTTTACAACAACACTGCTGCTAATTAGCTGTGATAAAACAAACAACCATTATATTTGGCAGTAACAATTATTTATCGCTTGCAGGGGCGTCCCAAGAGTGAAGATTTTTTTTTTTTTCAAAATTAGCCAATTTTGTATAAGCTGATCTCTCTAATTTGACTTAAAAACATTTCAAAAATTATCTATTTCGCTTTCAGATTTGCTCTCTCAATAAACAATTTGTGACAGATCCGATCTTGTTTATCAGAATTTTGTGAAGGGTCCGTTTTGTTTGATCGGGATTTTGTGAAAGGTCCGTTTTGGTTGATCGGATTTTTGTGAAGGGTCCGTTAACGGACCCAAATATCCTCTGGCCAGACCCCTGAATTATTCTAATATACTTTATATTAAAATCAAAAATATAATCAAAATGTATTTAAATACCTATTGTGTAATAAATAATCATACATATATAACTTTTTGAAGTTAAATAACTGATCAGTTATGATTCCTAAGTTTCTTTTCCAATTTTTCAAGCATTCTATATTCCAACTAATGGTAGCTCTAGTTAACCACATGTGTTCACTTCTACACTGGTTATAGCTGGTAATGCCATCTATGAAACAATATTCGAAAATATATCTAAAAATTATATTTTATCCAAATTTGAAATTAAAATTCTGCTTTTTGTCCCGTATGTAACACACTTTTAATTATTATCTCCTGATTCTAAATTAACAATTAGAACATTTTAATTGAATAAATTAAGAAGTTGGTTCAATAGGTGAAGAGAAAACAAAAAACTGTTTTGTTGTCATCAGTGTTATTGGCAATAAGATTAAAAATAAGCTTAAAATTGTTATGTACGGGACAAAAAGAAAAAAATATTGAAAATTTATAACTAAACATTTTTTAAATATGTTTCTTATTACTTCATTTAATGCTACTATTGTAGAGGTTTAATAAATTATAGGAACTTTGAATTAAAATAAATATTTTTTGAGTTATGGTTAAAAATAAAATGTGCCGTACGTAACAGACTTTTCAACAAGTTCATAATAAAAGCTCAGTAAGTTTTTTGGGGGTAAAAATAATAATATTATTTTAATAAAATTTAAATGTAGAGATTTTAAGCTTTAAAATGATGCATAACACTTCAGTAAAAGTAAAAAAAAATTTTTTTGAAGCTCTGAAGCCAAATACTGCGGAATGACCCAGTCTTTAGCTAAAAGGTCTTCAAAAGACGTAATCTTCTTTGGAAAATAATGAGACTTTTTTGTTTGAATATTAACTATTGGGCAGTTCTCAAAAGGTGGGAGCAAACACAGACCTCAACTTTGAAGCTTCAACACCAAATAACTTTCATTTTAATCGACTCAAAAATTTTTGAGTTAAATAATAGGGTATAGAGACAAGAATTGACATAAATTATGGAAAAAATGCTCTTCAAATACCATTAAAAAATATTTTCTTTGCTAAAAGGCACAATTTTGGACATACCAAAACGTTAACTGAGCAAATGTACCATTAAAAAAAATTTTTTTTTAAATTATTTCCATGCGTTTAAAAAAAAAAAAATAAAGGTATGAATCGAACACTGAATAATTTTTTGTCAATATTTTACACAAATAATAAAAGTAAAGAGAGATTATTTACTTTGTAAACAATTTTAGAAAAAAGTAAGTTTGAAACTTGATGCATGTCCAAAAGTTACGATCCTTACAATGCTATTATTTGAGAATTAAGTATATGATGTTTTCGTTTTAAAGGTATTTATCGATCCTCAGAATCATTTTTTAATTGTTTTAAAGTGTTTTCATAAGCTTTTATGCAGTATCTTAGAAGAAAAATAATTTTTCTTAAACATACATGTGAGATGTCTAAATGGCGTCACGATCTTGACGCCGATAATTCTGTCCGTTTATTCAAAAATTTTTTTGATCCACTGTCTTCTAACCTCAATAAAAAAGGTTATAATGTTATCTTCTTTAATCCATTGGTATTTTGCATTATTAATACGTTACACATTGAACAATACATAAATTACAGTAGAAACATGGCTGGTTATGATCGCAATGAAAGCCATTTTGCGCTAAAATCGCCAAGCAAACCTCTGTTAGCGACAACACAGTATACGATAAGCTAAAGGTTACCAGAGTGGAATTCCAGTTTGACAAATTTAGTTTATCGTCAGCTGCATTAGTTTTGGGGAGTTTATCGCCTGCGCTAGCATTTTTTTCCCCCACGCTTTGGTTATTTTAGAATTTTTTTTTTCTCTCTTCTTTCTTTTGGAAACCTAATTTTTCGTTCTCCAAATAGAAATACGAATTTCTTTTTTCAATATTTTTTTTAGACATCGTTTTAATTCTTATGACATTAGAAAAAATATTCATTATTGAAACTGATGTCACTTTTTACATTTGTATCATTTTTAATTTGAAGCTTTTTTTTTTAACCTTTTATCAACTTCTTCAAAATCATTCCAAAACTTTATTATATGTAAAGAGCAGTATGTATAGCCATTCAAGTACTTCATTAATATCCTCTTTATTATTAAATTGCTAAATTCAAGAAGTAGTAAATAAAATTTTCATTGGAAAAGTTAAAAATCAGATTAACAATTGTCAAAAATGCTGAAACTTACATTATGATGATGTCCAAAATCTGTTACCTAAAGGACAACAATGTCCAAAATCTGTTCCCTACAGACTGCTGATTTAATTTGCTAATTAACAGTTTTTACAAATACCTGCTGTCTTTTCATGTTCATATATTGTGTTCTAGGTATGCATACTATAGAATAAAAGCAAAATTGATGTCAAATTTGAAAATTTTTGAAATGGCTCAAAGTTAACTTTTTTGTTCCCACCTTTTGAGAACTGCCCTATTAGAGAGCACAGCAAACTTACTTTCCTTAATGCAAATTGCTTGAAGATTTCAACATAAACACTACCTCTGTAAAATTTCTTTTCTTCGTATTGTGGCACTCTTTCAAATGAGCCGATATATTGATTGATGTAAGGGAACCAGGGATGTCAAGAGGTCATGTTAGCCTTTTCAGAACAACTGCCCTGGCCCTTGAGAGGACCCGGCTTTGAAACAGACAGAGCAGAATTAAATTTTATAGGGGAAGGGGATCCAGCAACTTAACTGACAAGGGGTCCTTGTCTCAATAATTTTAATACTATTAATAATTTTATTTCAATTCATGACCAACAAATAGCCCCCACTGTCCTACAACAAAATCACATGCTACTGAACAAATTTTGTTGCTATTTTTTCAGAACTGAGTAATTTCATAAGTTCTCAAATTTTTCAAGATGGCTTTATGAATAAAAATAGAGCTTTTCTCCTAAATTAAGTTCTTATAGTTTATAATTACTTGTAGTTTCTTTATTTCTTGTTATTTACAAGGTATCTGCTACATTTAGGGTTTGTACAACCCTGAAGGAACACATTTATACAATACAAAGACAAATCAGTTTTATCTGGCAGAAACACAATCTTGGGTTTCAAAATAAAGTATTTATTGTTGACATTATGAAAGAATAAAAATATAATATCAACTTACTTTCTGTAATTTTTGTTTGGAATCTTCTTTTCCAATATCATTCAACTATAAAAAAATAAATAAAATAAGAAATAGTGAATAAAAACTCAGGCTTTTACAACAGATATCAATAATAGAATAGTTATCTCTTATTATTTGAGTTTGATTGCGTTGTTTCTCGTTACTCGGCCAAATTTTGATCAGGTACTCTGCCAATACAGAGAAGCAAAAAATTGAATATTGTTCAAAGCAGATTTTACAATTAACAAGCTGATGTGTGCCTCACATGTCTTTTTTGCACCAATTTAATGTGATTCAGTGGTTAACTCTTTAAATATCACCAACACTGGCCGAATTAAAACCAGATTTAAAAATTAAAGAACAAAAAAGTCGCGTAATTTTTCGCCAAGATGGCGACAAAACTTGACGGCCAAAAGCTTGGCAATATATCGCCTATTGTTTGACAAATTATAACACCACTCGAGTTAGCATTGAATTTAACAATGATTTCCTCCCAAAGGTCCAAATTTAAACTTTCTAAGATATACCGTTTTTGAGTTATGCAAGGCACATATGTGCACACATACGGACGTCACGAGAAAACTTGTCGTAGTACTCGGAGGTCGTCAAAATGGATATTTCGTGTGCCTGTACGTTCCTAGGCATACATCTACGTGTGATCGGGTCGAAAAAAAAAAAAACTCAACATTCATTCAGGGGTGAAAAAAATGGAAAGATTTTTGAGTGAACATTTTTTTTTTGCAAATAAAATACTTCCTTTTTTGTAAAAGGAAGTAAAATGTACACGAATATAATATAATGCAATCATTCACAATTCAAATTTTCAGGATAATGAAGTTTGTTATGCTTCAATGGAATAAATCTTATATTTTAATGCCCAAAGTTAATGAAACTTATTTATTAAAAATGGGACGGAAAAAGTAAGTACAGAAAATATGAAAATTTTATATTATTAAATGGATTTTTGCCACTGCAGACACATGTTTTGGCATTGCAAGGAATTCATTTTTCAATGCACAAAATGCGAGCTTATGGATTTAAAGACATCTGACAAAAGTCAAGATTTTTTTACACTCATTAGGTCACATTTTATGCACTGAAAAAGTTTCTCGTAATGCAGAAACACATGTCTGCAGTGCTCCTCCACATTTGTGCTTTTAGAGTTGTTTCATTTGCTTTTAAAAATTATTAACCTTTGGCGGACTAGAAGTATAGATTATAATTTGTTTTAGTTCCAACTTTATTAATCCTACCTTTTATGCATATTTACTTTTAATTTAAAAGACAACTTATTTGTAAAATTATAGAGACAAACAATATTTTAAATAACGCATAATTTAATTTCAGCGGGAATTTTGTTTTAAAAACTATTATTTGGACATGGAGATCTATACTACTATTCCAATGAGTTCAAAATTCGCAACTTGTATGTCGGTGGTTCTTCTTAAAACATAATTGGAACTTAGTAACTCGCCTGAGTGGTGAAAGGCCGAGTACTGTGTCAAAGTGCTACTCGGTACTTCTATACTAATTTGTACAGTCATTTCTTAATATTATGAGGTTGCCTTTTAATTAGTCATGCACAATGTTACTACACTTCAGAAAACAGGTCACTTTGGTTTTATACAGCAACAAAGCCGAACACTTAAAAGCAGCTAAACAGCGTTGTCCTGCTCAGAACGAGATGAATAGACAATTTATGAATGCATTGCATTACATGTATATCTCCCATAGAACATGTTGTACACTCATGGGAGTAAACTCACTTTGTTAATTCCTTTAGTTCAGATTTCTATTTTTCAAACATTTCCTATACATTAAAATAACTTAAAAGATTGCTCTAAATTATTACTTTACCAAAAAACTTAACTCTTGTGATTTGGAAACGTGCATTCAGTTTTATATAAAGAAACTTTTAGAGAGCTGTAATGTTTAAAATTTACTTCAATATGTATTTTAGTCAAGAAAACTCTCTACTATTTCAAACTTGTATGTGAATATGATGTTCAAGTAATCAACGAGAGTTAAATGATATACTTATAAGTTAAGGCAAATTTATTCAAACTTCTTATTGAAAGCAATACTATTTGACTAAAAATCATCGATATTCCCAACAACAAACCAAAACGAACAGGGCACTGCATTCAAGTTCCGGTACTTTCCAATGACCGGCATCGTGGATTTCCCGCTCAACTGAAAATTTCAGAATGTGAAGAGAATTTATGTTCATTCATTTCCGAAGATACTAAATTCAATAAGCATCATTAGTTATGTCATGATGAAGCAATTAGAAAGAACAAATAGGCAAAAACTACAATATTTCAAGAATCGATCAAAAACTGATGAAATATTACACCATTTAAATATACATTAATCTTCATCAATTTCATTACAAAAACTTAACTACAACTATCTTTTAGTTTTTTTCAACATAACAATGAAAACTATACCGTTCAAACACAAAATTTAAGGAATTTCATTTTTTTTTCAACAATGGAACCCGCCGATACTAGCACTAATACTACGAATATGCACATTACCTCAGAAGAAGGTCTTTTTAATGATTCAGATTTATCTCCAGCAGCCTTTTCTTTGTCGACAGCGTCAGTAGCGTTACTTGCGTGACTCATTTTTCTACAATTAGTTAAAATAAACGTGAAACGTACAGCTCGAGCTCTGTTTCAAACTCCGGCGAAAATGGCGCGTGCAATATCAACGTCGTGAAGCAACTATCAGACAAAGGGTAAGTCGGTTGTTGTTAACCTAAAATAGGGCCAAAATAAGAATGGATGTTTATATATGCTTGAGCGTTCTGAATGACATTTAAAATTTTAAAGGTAATAATAAGCAATCAAATAATTGGGAAATTGGTAACAAATTTTAAAAATTAAATTTACCTTATTCAAAAGTCGAACGCCGGTAAATCCACAAGAAGCGACACCTATTAGTAAAACCTGAAATTTACTGAATGTCGAATCTTGTGTATTTCTGCTATACAAACCATACTATTTAACTGAAATTAATAACTTACGATTAATAAACGCTTATGAAAAAAGTTTAAATTGAAAATATTTGTTTCCAACAGTGAGAATTAAGTTCTTTTTCCTTTTTTTATTTTTGGTCAATAAAAATCATTCCAACGAACAGATGAAAAAAGATGAAATTGTTAAATTTTCCTGAAATGAATATAGAATTTACAAAAAATAAATAAAATATTGAAGCTAAAACAAATTTTTTGACACGCTATTTTTGATTTTCAAGTCAAAATTCCTTCTTCTATTGTTGCTTTTTTTTTTTTAGTTTCCCAAAAAAGCTGCGGGATGTTTCATCATGTTATTTTTCTGGACTTGATAAATGTGCGTTGTTTTTGAAAGGGTTTCCTGATGCCTACTTTTAATATAACATGATCTTTCAAGTGAACTGTAAAGCATTTAATTGTGTTAAACGTATGTAAAACGCGTAATCATACATCATTTTTTCAATTTTTTTAAACTTTAAATGTTGGTAACTTATTGTCTTGGTTTCCGTCCACTACTGATTTATAGAAAAGATAATTACATCAAATTGATAATGAATTTGAAAATTTTAGTTTCGATTTCAATTTATCTATGTCAATGGAAAATATTTTACTTAATAATTTGTAGATATTCATTCAAAAATATGCTCTTCATTTATTTCGTTCCCATTTTTATAGTGAGCTAAATAAAACCTGTTAAAATCATAAGAACATTTAGTAAATCATTTGCTGATATAGTTCAGGAATTCCTTTTTTTTTTTATATAGTAGTGTATGTATATTTTTTGATCTATTCTTTTTTAGAATGACATTTCTGTATGTTTCAAAACACATTGAACTTGAAGCTGTCTTTGAAGATACTAATAATGTCTGTGTGTGCACAAGAGCCAAACTGAAGTAAGGTTATTATTGATCAAGAGAGTTTCGATAAATGTATTTATTTATATTATAGTTCTTGTAGTTTTTGGAGTATTAATATAAGTTCTTTAAACCAAAACTGTTGAGAAATATAAAAAACAATTTTAAGTTATTGTAAATTGCATCTACATTAAATATTTCAAAAGAAAGAAATTTGAATTTTAACATGTGACTTAGATTTCCTAAACAAAAAATGAACATAAACGCTCAATTATTCTTACTACTCTATCAGTACCAGAAGAATTGTAAATGATTTTTAAGAATTGATCTCAAACAGTATAGTCAATATCTGCAGAGGACCTCAGTTTAAATCCTGGCTAAAGTACGGATGTATGATTGATCGACTGGCGACTGGTTAAAATTATTGAGAGCATGCGTTAGCATCTGCAGGGGTGATTGCGTTCCGGTATTTTACCGGATTTCCGGTATTTTCATCTTGAATTCCGGTATCTTCATCTTCGAAAATACCGGAACGTCTATATTTTCAGAAAAACTCATTTTAGTAAAATTTAGGGCGATGTTTAATGAAACGAAAAAATCCAAATTGAAGACATTTGGTATAAATATAAAGCGTAAGCTACGGTCATGTTTTGTAAACTGGGGGAAGGTAGAAAGAGAAAAGGGATTAAGAGCTTCGACTCCTGTCTTTGTTCTTTATGGCAGTTGGAGGAATTGATCGTATGCAAATATTTTCTTTATTTTATATTCTGGTTTATGATCTTTATCTGCGTTCGTTCTGTTGTTATTGAACTAATTCTAATTATACTTTATCGTTATTAATATGCTCCTCGTAAATATAAATTAGTTTGTTTAGTTAACTCTTGCTTTTCATTTCGCTACTATTTTTGTTTGATAAATTTGAACATTTGAACTTTGCATGTTCTCATTTAAAAAATGAGGTATCTGGATAACTCTGAAGATATTGGCTCCATCGATGCAGGAAAGAAGAACAAGTTTAATTGGGAATGGTTAAACAGAGTGGATTGCTACAATGAAAAGATGGAAATATAGTGTAAAAAAATTGAGAGGGCTGGATTTTGGTTTTGTGTTTCTTGCAACAAGCCCTTTACATATGCTAATGATGGTGTGAAGGCATTATTGCAATGCAACATTCTTCTACAAATACTCATAAAAGAAACCGGGAATCATTAAAAAATGCTGGTGTATTAGGCTTTAGTGTATTAGTAAATGAATGTAATTAATGGTTAAGGATTCAGTTACAAAGGAGGAAAATAAAACATTCTTTGAAATATTTTAAGAAATGAGAAAAATTAAAAGAATTTAATTCCCACCATGCACATGGACGTATGAAGTCCGATTAAAACTTCGAGTTTTAGCCCCAACAAATAACTATGTAACTAAATTATTTATATACATATAATGTGTACATACACGTAATGCATATATATGCCCATCAAAATACTTTTTCTTCTTAGGAAAAAAAGTTCAGGTATTTTTTCATGGAGTTACAATCACCCCTGCATCTGCTTTCCACAGTTTTAACATGTTGGAAATATCACCTCAGAGCAACAATAAGACATCTAATCCTAGGAATAAGAATAAAATATCCTACTGTTTCCTTGAGCTGACAATATGTGTAATATTTGAGAATAAATGACACCATTTGTTCATAAGTGCCATCCACCATATTTATTGTATCAGTAACCAGTCTAGTGTTTCCTCCAGACTTTTGAGGAGGGTGCTGCACTCTGCCCTTTTCAGGCAACAATTGGTGTGCCCCAACCCAAACCCTGTTTTTTTTTTTTTTCTCAACACAAGTCCTTGCATTGAGCATTCAAAACATGGGTGCAAGACCTTCCGTCTCAGGACGGATTTCCGTCTCGATGAAATTTCCGAGATGGAGGGCAGGACGGAAACTAATTCGACAATTTTCCTTCAGGTTTTACTTGGAGTAAAAAGAAGGAAAATTAGGCATTTGAGAAATATGCTTTATTTATTATACCGTTCTATAATCATGAATTTACATTGACATTCTCTCGGTTTATGAGCTTGTTTTGTTTGCTACGTGCTGCTGTAAGCGTGGCTTTTAGACATGTTCCGTTTGTCTTTTTTTAGGTAGCTCTGTTACTGTGAACTCATTGCATAGCATCAACATTTATGCATAATGGTTTTAAATTAATAAAAGAAAAACATATAAAAGAGAAAAAGTTGGATGCAAGGAAATTAAAAAATGCCAAATACAAAGAAAAAGCTACTTTGAGATCAATCTTGTTAGTGTTAGAAATCTCAGTTTTTTTTACCTAAAATATTTTCCGTCTTGAGCACATCAGCAAACTTGCACCCGTGATTCAAAATCCTTGTTTCTCTGGTCTTTATTTGTGAACTAACTAATTGGAATAATCTAAATATAAAAATTTACTTCCACTATTTTATAAGGGGCATTCAAATGAAACCATTTCGCTAGTGTAAAGTAAGCGATTTTATTATCTCAAAAATAGTCGCCAAAACTGTTGACACATTTACCCCATTGCGACACTAGGTGGTCAATTCCATCTTTGAAGAAGCTAGTAGGTTGCTATTCGATCCAAGGCTGAACCCAGTTAGACACTTCGTCGTTCATTGTAATATCCGCATTATCTGGTTCATCATCTGCGAATAGCTTGTTTTAGAGGTCCGAAAACATAAAAGTCACAGAGTGGAATGTCTGCACGGTGAAAGGGTGCATGGTGGATGTTCCAACTCCAGCGTTTTCCACCAGAACTACTGCAGTCGTCTTCACCTCATTGACCGTATGTGAACGCCTTTGGACAAAATACCTTGCAGTTTCGTCTTAGTGACTCGTCTTGTAAAGTGGCCTGATCAGGGTTTGTACACTCCGGGAAAACCAGGAAGTGTCAGGGAAAATGACATAGACAAAAATGTGAGGGAGGGAATTTTCCTAATGTGCCGCCCAAATTTTTTTTCCCAGGGAATTTTGTTGTATGCGATCTAATCCTCATTTTTATTGATGTTTCTTTTAAAAAACTTTAAAACTTTGAGACAAAATGACGCTAGCAATAAAAAAAAGTGGCGACCTAAAAAAACTTCCGCAGCTGTCATTTTTGACCCTCAATAGTTCCCAAGGAAAAAATTTCTCGGGTGAACAGGAAATATGCACAAACTCAACAGGAAAAAATACAATTTACTGCTTCAGAAGCACAACCTGAAAATGGGAGGGTCGATCAGGAAAAATTGTTTTTTTTTTTTGTAAATTTTTTATCGGAAATTCTTTTCAGCTACGTGTGAAATGTAGTCGTATTTTTTGGTCTTTCACAAGATGTTAGTAGACACGATCTTAAATGCCTAAGTTTCCAAAAACAAAGCAGAATTGGATGTTTTCTTTAATTGCAAATTAATGAAAATAACACTAAATGGGCTGCAAATTGTTTTATTATTATTATTATTATTTTAAATAATTTTCTTCAGAAATGAAAACTTTTGTTCTTAAAACTCAATCTTATCCTCATTGCCTTGGACCCGAATGTGCTAAAAACTTTTCAACTGAATTGTAGTTTAATGAATATGTATTATTTTTTAATTGTTTTCATGCGAAAAATTCAAAAAATTCTTTCTTATTTTTGGGCGTTGCCGCCATATTTGGTCATTCCCAAGATGGAAGTACACAACACTTTTTAAGCAAGGCCGTATCCAGAGGGGGGGGCCTGACGGGCCCGGGCCCCCCCGAAACCCGAAATGTTTTGTACCGTAAAACAGAAGAAGATTTTTTTTTTCTTTTTTTTTTTAATTCCTAATGTCAGAAAAGGAAAATAACAAATTTTTTTTTATTCTTAATTTTGCTACTATTCAAAATTTATAATATTTTGAAGAAGTACAGAAAAAGCAGTTCTAGTTCTCATTAGCTGCAAGGCACACTTGAAATTTAGACCTTTAATTAGGACTCCCTGCTCTCTTTCCCAATTCAATTCAGGGCAATCGAGGGTCAAGGCAGGCCCTTTGTCAGTTCGGTAGACTTTTAAGTCTACCAAACTGACTTCTATGCGCTTCCTCCTCCAGAGGCGTGCACAGAAATTTTGGGGCTGTCACAAATGCTTTTTTGGGCCCCTTCCATATTGTTTACCCATATTTTCAACCCTAGGTTTAAAAATATTTGGCCTCATTTAAGCTCGGGCCCGGGCCAACAAGTGTCTATTCTCCCCTCTATGAACGACCCTGCCCTCCTCCCCCTAAAACTCTTATAAAACTTACACTGTACTGATTTCGAGACGGGGACTCCCCAAAGGCTGGGCCCCTAGTTTCCGATTAGGCGAGAATCTTGTTACCAAGATGTGCCAAATTCAGCTCCTCGATACATCCTGAGTAAAAAATGCAAAAATCATGATTCTCGCGTTTTTGTAGCCTAATTTTCAAGATCATTTTTGTGACTTATATTTTTCTTGTCTTGCATTTATTTAATGCCAAATTCAGTATCATGAAAGTTTTTTTTGTTATTGCTTGTTTTTTTTTTCTTACTTCTACTGCATACTGTTAATACCTTAAGTATGAGAAAAAAAATAACACTTACTCTACTCTCTGTGTACTACTCTGTGTGTCCTACAAATTTATAATCATTTTGTAAGACTGTGCAATCAACTTCTGAAAAGTGTAAATAAAGAGCTTCAAATAATTTTAACTGTTCGAGAGTCTTTGAAAATTATTTAAGTTTTTGAAATTCCTTGAAAAGTTCTTCAATTTTGTATCTTATCAAGAAAATAAAGTATGAATTGTCCAAATGGCCAGAATACTACTCTTCCGTTCTTATTTTCTGAATGTCTACACCATTTCTTTTAAACTGTTTTGTACAATTTTCATACTGTAGGGCATTTAATGAAAAAAAAAAAAAAAAAATAGGGGTATAGGGGGAGTGATCAAAAACAAACTTCATTAAAAGCCGATACAAGCAAATGGCGGGGTGCTTCTCTTTTCTCCTCTTTTGTTTTTCCTCTCTGTCCATTAAGTTCCATGATTTGTCCAGCAAGCAATTTTTATTTTGTTTGATCTTGATTTGCAAAAGAATGTATAACTTTTAAACGACTTTGTTTGCCATTTTTTTTTGTCTTCATATTTTTGTAGTCTCAATTACCTAATATAAGGCCTCAAAATACAGATTTTTTTTTTCAAAAATTTCTCGGGGGAAAACCCCCGGACCCCCTGAAATTATGGATGTTCTACATCCGACTTAAAGGGACACTCTCCTGTTATCCTTACCACTACAAGGTGAATAAGAAAAATAATAAGAAATTAAAATAAAATAACAACAGTCCAAACAGTGGAATCATTAAAAATCGAGACAAAAAGTCTTCTATGTTAACATTTTTATGCGTTTGGTGTGTCTATATATACTATATGTGTATGTGTGTGTTAGGGCAATGTGCTAATCCGGGCCCCTCCCGAAAAAAATTTCTGGATACGGCCTTGTTTTTAAGTGCCCAAGTTCCCGAAAAAGGCAATGGATGTTAATTGCAATGCAAACTATTGAAAACAACGCAAAATGTGTCTTTTTTTCCGGATAATTCGTAATTATTTTCTGGAAAAATACAAAATTTGATCTTCAGAACATTTTTTTATTCTAATTGATTTAGTTACTTATGTGCTAAAAACTGACTATTTTGTCTTAATTGTAGTTTTTTAAGAATTATTAATTATTTATAACCACTTTTATGCTACAAATTCAAAAATCTACTTATTAAAATTTTCACTTAGTCACCATATTTGATCGTTTGCACGATGGAAGTAGACGTAAACTTCCAAAAACTGAATTGGATGTTTATATCAATGTAAACTGTTGAAAGTAAAAAAATGTGCAAAAAGTTATGAAGTTTTGAAAATGAACTATTACTTTCTGAGAAAGAAAAATTGGTATTTTAATGTAAGTATCCTATAATATGCGGAAGGAAAAAACAAAAATGATTATTGGCACTGGCCTATGATTGGCGGATGTTGATTTTTGTTATTATGCATTATATGGTATGCCGATCGATGCAACAAGTTAATCATATTTATACTGAAATTTAGCTTTGTATTTTGCTCAATATGTTTTGTGTTATATACTAATAAGAAAATAAAAAGGAGTATTGTAAACCAACAGCGAATGCTAAAAGATTGCATGACACGTGACATCGAAGAAATGCTAAAATAAGTTGAAAGCACTCTATTTTCAACAAGTACAGTAAAACCTGTAAAGTTGACCACCTTTGTAAGTTGACCATCTGTCTATGTTGACCCCTTTTGTCAGGAACGGAATTAGTCCTATCTTGTGTAATGAAGGAAAACCTCTATAACTTGACCACCTTTCTATCTTGACCACCTGTCTATATTGACCACTAATGTACCCCAAATTTGGTTTGGAGTATTGTAAAAAACCCTTTGTAAGTTGACCACTTGGTTTAGTTTTTAAAACTTAATTTAGTAAATTATTTTATTTTATTATTATTTTTTTAATGGCTTTCCAAGAATATTTTTGATGCCAGACCAGTTTTTTACCAACTAAATAAAACAGCAGCATAACTAAACCTCCTTGTAAGTTTAACCACATTGGAAAACTACTAAGAACCCTTTTATTTGCTTTTCTTTTGTTATTCTATTTGAGATTGAGATTACCTTTTGTACTCTCTGTTCAATGAAAACATGTGTCAGTAGAAAAAGACAAAGTATTTTTTTTTTCAGTTGCAATATTTTGTGGCAACATTGGAATTGTGCTAGAGTAAAGGTTACTTGCATTGCAGTTTTCTTCTTTTTTTTTTTGATCAATTTACTGAAATTTTAAATTTACATGACACATTATACGTCATTCTGAGAAAATAACCTCTAAAAATATTTGAATAACATTTTAAATTATTGTCTCAAAGTAATGTTAAACAATAAAAGTGAGTTGAACGGAAAGAATAAGAGTCAAATAGTCAAAAAATGAATACATGGTACAAGAAATGGCAAAAAAAAAAAAAAAAAAAAAATCACTACCCCCTTCATAAGTTGACCACCAAAGTACTGCACCCCAAGTTGTCAACTTACACAGGTTTCACTGTAGTAAACAAATTAAAACAATTTTGAACAAAATGTTTAAAAAAACTAGAAATTTCGTGAGAGAAAAAAAAAGAAAAAAATCCGTGATTTAAAAAAAAAAAAAGTTTTAGTTCTTTTACATTGCTACTCTAAACAATTTTAATTATTTTGAAAAAATTGCTATTTAAACTTAATTTTGAATGAAGCGAGTAACCTGGAATTTTTTAAAAAACAACCTGGAAAAGTCAGGGAATTTTTTTTGATCACAAGTGTATGAACCCTGTTGATAACGCTGGGCATTGATGGTGGTTCCCTGTTTCAGGAACTCTACAAGCAGTGGACCTTGTGGTCAAAAAAGGACATGTTTCGTAGTGTACGATAACTTGTGTGACGACCTTCTCTTCGGTGTTTGCAACATGAAACGTTGCGCATGCATCAGTCTCTCTACCACTAGATGGTCCCTCCATACATGCAGTTAAACATAGCATCGTCTAACCTTTAATGCTAACGTGAAGTCACTGACCTCGTTTCATTTGAATGAACCTTATATATATTTCACAGTAACATACTTTTAAGCTACTCATAAAAAATCCTATGTTTTCTTATACCACTGTGATAGTGAATGAAGTTCATGCTTGCTTTGGAGAAGCCCCTTCATTCAAAGTTCTCATCATAATGATTACTGTTTATATTTCTGTTTAATTGCAACCATTTTTTTAACAATGGGCAGTGGCGTAGCTAGACCCGACTTTCGGGGGGGGGGGGGGGTTACTTCATTTATACATCTCTCTCTCTCTCTCTCTCTCTCTCTCTATATATATATATATATATATATATATATATATATATATATATATATGTGTGTGTGTGTGTGTGTAATCGCTTGGAATTTTTTCCTTTTCTTCTTTTTTTTTCTTTCTCTTTCTTCTTTTTCTCTTTTTCTTTTGAGACTAACTTTTCGGGGGGGGGGGGGTTTGTCCCCAAAACCCCCCCCTTAGCTACGCCCCTGACAATGGGTTTTATATTGAATCATTTTAGTAGAGAAATTGCGTGGAATTTATCATTTTTTGCCTATAACTTTTTTTTAAAGAACAAATATTGTCAATCAAAAGTACGAGACCTATGTTAGACCATCCCCTATACATTAAAGAAAAAAAGAATCCTTAAAATCGGTTCAATAATTGAGGGGCTATGAGCTGACACACACGTAAAAAAAAAATTAAAAAAAAAAAATACAAAATGTATGAACTGAGAACCACCTCCTTTTTGATTTTGGTTTAAAAAGGTAGAAATTCTAAAATGTTTAGAGAAATAGAATACAGAGCTCAATAATGAAATTGTAAGAAATAACATTTTTTTTCTGCTAATAAACAAATATTTAATTTGAGGGCAGTTAGTTAACAATGGAAAGAAAAAGGATAATCAGCCCAGAAGGGTCAGCCATGCATAGGGTTGATATTTTATCCCCTTTTTGCAAAAAGCTTGGGAAATTGGAAGACACAAAGTGCAAAGTTTCTCATTTTATATGTGTTTGACTCTGAAAATTATTGTTTTGATTAGTCAAATTATATTCCTTTATTATTTGCTGATGAATTATTTTTCAATTAATAATTTAATGGAAAAGAAATGATTAAATTATAACCTGATAAATCCACAAACAAAATATTAATTACATTATTCAAATTTTTAATTACTTAAGACTTTAAATTTAAAAATAAACAGGCTAAATAAGGTAAGCAAGCTGTTGAATTGTTAATAGGAAAGGCATTTAATTTTGCATTGTATAGATATTGAAAAAAGTTCTGTCACATTAATTTATAAATCATGTTTCTTGTTTAAATGTATTGGATAGTTCATTCTTTCCATTGTTTATCATCCAGTTGCGTGAATCCTAACCTTAGCTCTTGATGTTACCTAGTTTTTAAATCACTTTTCTTTATTTAGTAAGTTACTGCCCTCCAGCTCAGAAGAGGTTTCCACCTCCAGCTCAGTCACTCCTATGCCGGGCTAATGAGTGCTAATAAGCATGAAACTGCAGTTCTCGGCTGGAATTGACTGAGCTGGTAGTGTATTTCATATACTTTTCTTTAGTTTGTTGAAAAAGATGTTTTTGTATGTTATGTAAATGTCTCTTCATCCTTAAAAAAGTTGTATATCTTTCCTCTCAACTGCTATATAAATCTCTTGACATCTTTCTCAAAGAGATGACTATTGTAATCCTGTTAAACTGAAAAATGGTGACCAAGAAGACTCCATCAGCTCTGAAGGTGAACCTGAAGCTTATATTCCTTTCGAGGGAGAGTATGAACAAGATTTCGAACTGATGAAGAGTATGGGACTACCTGTCAGTTTCGGATCCCAAGTAAGTTGAATTGAGCATAAATTGAGGTACTCTTTGATATTGTGCATCAAAATGTTCATCCATAGACAAAGTAATTCATCTTCATGATATGTGATACAATTTTCTTATTTTTTTAAAGTAGCAAATATTGGTTCGACAGTTTCTAAGTAAAATAGACATCACATATCTCATGAGCTAAATAGAAATCCATGAAATACTTTCTGAAGTGGACTTGATGACTGTGGGGGTTAAGGAATCGAAAATTCTACCAAAGAAAAATAAAATCCAGCATTCCTCCCCCAGAAAATTTTAAAATTCTGTAACAGCACTGCCAAATTTAAGCCTGATATTAACATGCTCCTGATATTTTGTACATGACGACCCCATTTTTCCCAATTCAATAGGTTTACAACCCTCAGCCAGACATTTGCCCAGTGGGCCGCATTAAATGTTACTAATACAAAAAAAAGTTTTTTTTTTTTTAAATCTTAATATCAATGGTAATTTCTTAATGTAACATTTTCAACGACTTAAGAAAATTGCAGCAAAAAAAAAAAAAAAAAAAAAAAAATAGTTATAAAAAATAAATAAATCTTTACAAACTCGTGCAGTGAGAAATAAGATGTTTATCGGTGTGTTGGTAAATTCGTCTCAACCAGTAAAACAACTTTATTGCATAGCTGCCTTTAAATTGTTTAAATTTTCATGATGGCATACAAGTTTTTTGGTGCAGTAATATTTGAAATATGTTTTTCTATATTTATAAAAAATATTAGTTTCAAGTTGAGTTATATTCATAAATGTAAATCAATTAATAACTGAAGAAAAGTCTCTTTTAAAATCAAATTAAAAAAAAATCCCTAGTTTAAAAAAAATGAGATTTTTTTAAAAAAAAAATCAATTTAAACTTTAAGTGTTCATATACAGGTTTTCACATTTAAATCTCTTTTGTGCATATTTTCTAAAATTAGTCGCAAAATAGATTGAATGTATTTTCATAAAAAGCTTTCCAGCTGCTAGAGTGTTACATAAGTAAATTCATCTCGATTATAAAAAAAAAATAATATAAATTTTACAATGTCAAATTGGTGAAAACTTGATAATGCTTTGATTACTGTTCTTAGCTATTATTGTGCATGGCAAGCTACTTTTTGTACAAAAGGAAAATCATCAATTCATAATTTCTTTTAATTGAAAATTCAGAAATAATAGCTTAATTGAATTGACAGTCTCTGAAAAATATTCAGACATTTTTTTTTACTAGTTTGAATAATAGGTCTGAGGTAATAGTGTTCCATTAAAAAAATCTTTAACAGCTTTCAAAATGATAAAATAATAATTAAAATTAATAAGCTCATTAAAATAAATACATCATATCAAAAAAAAAAAAATTGTTTCTTTTTCCCGTGTTGCCAAAAACAATTTTTTTAATGAATTAATGCACTTACCAAAATAAATAAAAACAATAAAATGTCAACTTAAAGAAATAATTTTCATTGTCAAAAAAAAAAAAAAATCGTCTGCGCATATCTTTATGTAGAAACATAAATGCCTTTGAGTTTATTCGCCGAAAACTGAATACCTAAATTAAAACTTTAGCGTAAAAATGAAAACAAGTCAGATCAACAATAATTATTTCACAGTCAAAGCCATAGCTGCAGAGTCGAAGTTGGAGTCGATCTCATTTTTGGGTAAAGGAGTCGGAGTCGAATATCTAAGAATTGGAGTCTGTCATTTGACCTCCGTGTATAAATTTTTGCCAAAGCTACGAAGTCGAAGTCGGGGAGTCGGAGTCCGATTTATTGTCGGGCACAGGAGTCGGAGTCAAGTGCCCGTAAATTCTCGGAGTCGATGTCTGGAGTTTGGGGTCAAGAGCTATTTCCAACAAAATTTGTTTGAAGTAAATCTGCCTTCAAGTACAGAATCTACATTGACTTTTAGTTTCCCTGTAGGCGCTAATGTTAAGGGATTTGAACTGTTCAAAATTGAACGGAAAATTGTTCAAATCAAAAAGATATTTTATATACAAGTTTTTCATCAAAAGCTTTTTCCTACAAAGTTTGTTTGAAGCAAATTTGCCTCACAGTTCGGAATTGCCTTGAATTTCCCCATAGGCGCTAATGTTAAGTTTTTTTGAACTGTTTAAAATTGAACAAAAAATAGTTCAAATCAAAAAGTGAAATATGGGAATGAGGTGCCCTTGCCGAGGTTTTTCGAACAAAAAAAAAGTTTTTTCGAATCAGACTATTCATTCAGAAGTTATTAGGGGGGGGGGGGGGGGGGGCAGACAGCCCGACAGACATTTTTCCCCATCTCAATACCCTACTTTCCAATTTTTAATTTTTCAATATTTATTTAATTATTTATTTTTGACTTTTTTTTTGTGTTTTGCTATATTTTTAAGATGCATTAAGATTTCTTTCATGCTTTTTTCTTCTTTTTCTGACTTTTACTGGGAAAGTAGGCTAAAAAATAGCTACTGCCATGAAATGTAAAAAACTAAAAAGTTGCTTTTTCATCTGATGTATGAAATATATTATGTTTATAATGCAGTAATTAATATCTTCAAATTTTGAAGATTAAAAAAATTTGATTTAAATTTAAAAAATCCGACTATCTTGATTTTAAAAAAAAATCCACAAAATCTCACACCCTATTTTTCAGTGATTTGAATATCGGGAAAAGTCCCTACAGTAAAATAATCAGAATCACAAAAAAGAAATCTTTTCATTCACCACTATGAAAGTTGTGTACGTCCTATGATTTTTGAAACTTGTTTATTTCAATATCTTTTTTTTTTTTAATCTTTAATTCTCAAAAAATACGATAAAACATTAGATTTTTCTCTGAACTTCCTAAATTTTTACCATCAGCAAGAAATGTTTATTACCACTTCTAAGAGGGAACAAACTAATGTCGATTTTGAAGCATTTTTTAAACTTAAATGTTGTAGTTTAGTAACTTCAAAAAAATAATACAGTGGACCCTCATTTTATGCAGGTTCATTTTACACAGTTTCAATTATATGCGGTTTAAGATTTGACACTTTTATTTTACGCAGATGAGTTTCGGTTTTACGCGGATGTGGCAATGCTAACAGATAAAATTTTCCCCTCTTCTAAAATCCAAACTCCTAAAGATTTCAGATTACACGTAATAAACTGCATTTTGGCGTGCTAATAATCGAGCTGGTGCCACTGCAGACATTTTAAGCAGTTGGTTCCAAAGATCTTTCCTGAAGTAAAGTTATTAAACTCACACAGTTCGGAACTCACTGGAAGAAGAGCTTTTAGAAGTGACAAAGGCGGCCAAAATTAACGAGGATACTGACATCAGTGACACACAACCAAAAACGATCACATTGAAAATTTTGAGCCATTCCTAGACAATTGAAATTATTTTTCTGATTTGTTAGTGAAGGAAGATTCTATCATGGAAATGACGCAAATGGTCATGGATGTATTAATGCTCTGCAAAGAATTACAGAGAAAAATTCTTAATGACTGCCAAAAGACTATCATAGCCAGCTCCTCTTTATAAACAGAACACGAAATTAGTTTAAGTTTTCTTTATGCATGTTGTGCATAAAAACCGATATAAATACACATTAAACTTATTATACAATTAATCATCACTAGAATGAAGTATATTTTTTATCTACAGAGCCTAACCCCTATTTTAACACTACTATTAGGTCCAATTTACGTAGTTTCAATTTACACGGCATTTCCGTGGAACGTAACCCCTGCGTAAAACGAGGGTCTACTGTAATAGTATCCTGAATTTTGAATTTCGAGTCCTGTACAGGCTACTTGCATTTGGAAAAATCTCTTTTGCACTCAAATTTTTGTCCTTAAATTTATTCATGCAAAGTTTAGTGAATTTTTAGATTTCATTGTTGGCAACTACAAAATGTATGACTTAATATTATATTTATCTTAGTTCTAAAGCATATAATAAAATTTTAATTAAAATTGAGCGAAGAAATACAAAGCTATATAATGCCTACTTCTTCTCTCAAATATTTAATTTAAATTTTATAGGCTGCTTTAGAATTAACATAAATAAATAAAAGATATTTAGATCAACTTCAATTTTTAAGCATTGTGTGTGTGTGTGTGATCAGAAAATCATTGTACTTATTTTATTTCATACTTTTTAGTGCGATCCAAGCTTATGGAAATAAGATTTAAAACATTTTTTATATTTTATATAGCTTCATAAATAGATACATGTTTAATACTTAAAATTTGAAGAATTCTTTTGTTATATTCACATTGTAATGTGTTCATTTTCGAAGTATGTGTATAAATTCAACGAACTTATCTTTACAAAAATTATTCCTCTTTTCCAGAAAAGTAAAAAAATGAAAACAAAGCATGACTATTATACGGAAGAAGATTACCATGAATACTTTGAAGGTGATGAATATGATGAAATTTATGACTACGATGACAATTATGATGATTATCCCATAAATAATGATGTATTACTGAATAAAACTGTACAAGTGTCAAATATTCTGCAGAACTATGACTCTTTAAGTGATGAATACAAAAATGAAATGAATGCTGAATGGCAGAATTATTGGTCGCTTCATGGCAATGATATCATTTTGCACAGCTGGATGACCGAGTACAAAAGCTATTTAAACCCAGACTTTTTGAAAAATCTACAAAATATGGTCATTGATGAAAGTATTCCAGAAGTGGAAAATCAGCAAACTTTTGATGTTGTTCGGATTTCGGAAGATTTTCGATCTATGTCATTTGATGATGGTAATACAAAACCTAATCATGAGGATTCTTTATTGGTGAATGAAGTAAACTGTGATATTATAGAAAACTTAGCTGATAACTTTTCCCAGAATTCTTTTTGCGTAAGTGTTAGAGAAGAGACTGATAAGGATTTGGATGCCGAGTTGGCAAATTATTTGGAAAATTCAGGCTTGAAATCAACCAAAGGAATTTCGACTTTGTTCAGACCGGAAACAAAAGAGATTAGTGATGTGAGTGCTGATGTAAAGCCAGAAAGTTGGGACGATTTGTGGACTGAACATTGCCATAAGCAGCATGATCTTCATTATAAAGAATTCAAAGAATCATTTCTTCATAAAATTTCACAAAAAATATTGGTTGAAACTAGTGATGATCCTGAAGATGGAACTGGTAATCAGTGTGATTTTTGTGGTGAATTTAATTGTGATTTTCATATAGAAGGTTTTGATTATAACAATGATAACAATGATAACTATGATATCCTGAATAAGGAATCGTCAGACACTCATGAAGATTACAGAAATGATGCCTATAACATTCTTTCAGATGCCGAGTATTCTAACCCAGAGATGCCTGATGATATAATTAATGGTAGTATGGATGCAGTTTCTATGAGTATAGTTGACAGTGTGGATTCATCAGAAGGAACTTCCAATTGCTTGCCAAATTTAGAAGACGATAATTCACCACCAGATCAAGTTCCTATTAAAATTAAAAGAAAGTAAGTAAAGATTTTGTTTCAAACAATGTTAATGTTCCTTAAGATTGTTAACCTTTGTAAAGCCACATCACAACCTTAAAACTGCTGCTGAAATCAACACATGATTTTGGTATAAGCAATGAGTTTAACAGTTCTACTTTAAATAGAATTTCTAGTCAACAATCATGTCATTAATGATTCTTTTTAAAACTGAAACAAGCCTGTTATAAATCAGTTGAAAAGTCTGTAGGAGGAGAGGAGAGGGGGGGGGGGGCCCTCATGGAGTTTTCAATTTATAGTGAAAATTGCCACAAACTAGTTTAGCTAAGCTTTAAAATGTGTCATGCCTTGAGCACCCGCTCCTCCTCCCCATCTTCTTCCACCGTAGTTGACAAGGTATTTAAAATGCTTTTGAATTCATTTAATACGTTGAAGGGTGTTATTAAATATCTCTGCTTGTATTGTTTTGGTCTTCAAATACTTGTTTGTATACTTGCTTCACTGCACTGCAGGATCTCTTGTATCTGCCTCTGATCTGGCACCCAGAGCCATCACTTCGAAATTTTCCATTTTTTAGGGGGAGGGGGGCAAAAGGTATATACTCAATGTAAATTATACCAAAAAGAGCAGAAACCAATATCAAGTTAACATGTAAATACATTAATTTCCCAAAGAGGGCAGTTGACCCCCGTGACCCTCCTAAATGACGAGCCTGCCAGCACCTTCAGTCTTGGAGGACATTGACTGCATACATACTGAACAAAACAGATCACAGAACTTTTTTTTCTATTTTATTATTTTTTTCTTTTGGATATAGTAGCACTTAGAGTCCACTTCATGTCTAACTTTGCATATAACATGAAAAATTATAATATTTTTCAAGAATTAAAATTGATGTTGAAACAACCAGCTCTTCATAGTAAAAAAAAAAAAAGTTAAATGACATTAATTAAACTTCATTGCAATTAGTATCAACAATGTCCTAAAATGAAATTAATTTTTTTTTCTTTTGATCCTTCTTATCAGTTTATCTTATCTGCTCTTATCAGCTCTTATCAGTTGCCTAGCTTTTTAAGAATTGTTTTCCAACATTTTAACTGAAAAACACTACCAGGTGAAAAAAATTGTCATTAAGTACATTTTCTAACAATCTGGAAAATGTTTCTACAATGCAATGTACCATGAGTCATATACCTCAGATAACTCAGACTCAGATAACCTAAATTTGTTGTAGAGGAATTATATAGATTTATATTATTAATTACTAGTCGACCCGTGCGGAACTCCGCACTGTGCTTCGAATCGTTTCATAAGACATTTTGCTCTTTAAAAATTTCAAAGAAAGAACATTATGATGAAGAACCGAGAAAAGTAAATGGAAAAAAGTAAGCCCACAAGAGAAGGCATGTAATTTGAAGATATCACAGGGTTCGTACGTCCTTGAAAAACCTTGAAAAGTGCTTGAAAAAAAAAAGTTCATTTTCAAGTGCTTGAAAACCTTGAAAAAGTTTTAAAACCTTGAAAAAGTTTCTTGGTGCTTAAATTCTTTCAAAAATCATCGGATTGTGCTTAAAACCTTTAATAAAGTATTTTACTAATGCTATTTTCTGAACATGCGTTCGATTTGCAACATCGCGAAAAATCGCTTCCCTGTTTGGGAATTCAATCCTTTTCCATCTTGTAAATATTTTGAAGTTTTTTACAATCGGAAGCTATTTTGACGTATAGTACCTCAGATTAATTTATTTTTTGTTTAATTTCCATGTCTAAAAAAGGAATTATTTTGTAAACCATAACAACATTGAACTTTCCCGAATTTCGCGAAAAATTTCTCTGTTTTTTGAAATTTCAATCTTTTTACATCCTGCAAATATTTAAATATTTTGGCTAATCGATTGTTATTTTCGCATATACTACCTCAGATTAGCATATTTTATGTTTAATTTTAGTAAAATATTAATAAATTTATTTTATGGAAAACATGCCAACGTTGAACTTACTCAGACTTCGCGGAAAATTGCTTCTCGTGTTTGAAATTTGAATTTTTTTGCATCTTCCAAATATTTAAATATTTTGGCTAATCAGATGTTATTTTCATACATGCTACCTTAGATTATGTTTAATTTTATGATGTATTTTATGTTTAATTTTAGTAAAAAATTAATGAATTTATTTTATGGGAAACATGCCAGCATTGAATTTAATTTGTGACAATTTGCTTCTCTTGTTTGAGGTTTCAACCCTTTTGCAACTTGTAAATATTTTTATATTTTCTGGCAATTAGAAATTATTTTGACACATGCTACATAAGATTAGCTTGTTTATATTATTTTTAATAACTAAAAAGTTAATTATTTTTGTTTTGTTTAATTACATATATACTTGCTTAATTTTGCAATTTTGATTTTAATTTTATCATTAGCTAATTCTTGGTTATTACAGATTTTTTTTTTTTTTTAAAAATTTAATTTAAGCGATTGAGCACTTAACATTTTGACTTAAAGTTTGTATTTTAATGATAAAGTTGAGTTATACAATTTTGTAAAGTTTAATTTATAAGTACATCATTCTTTTATGTCTACTAAAATAATTAAGGTATATAACACGGGTGATTGTGTTTTGATTATTCACTGGAAATCCAGTAGAGTTTGTTATGCTTTCACCTCCCTACTTCCAATTTTCTCCCTTTACCTCAAATATTCAAGATTACTACTTTTGTTGGATTGTGGGGCATTTGGAACAGCTTACCAGAAGAGGCTGTAATCAGCAAAGGGGTAGATAGCTTAAGGAAGGTCATTGATATTAATTGGAGTCAAATAAATTGACTAGGACTAACCTAGTTAGGCCCTTTGCTTGTTGCTGGTTATCAACAGGCACTTATCTGTGCAATGTTTTAACTTCATAAATTATTTTAACATAAGAAATGAATTTTATATGTATCAAAAGTAATTGCTGTACACATGCATATTTAAGTAATAGGGGTCTTAGTTTTCAAAATTATCCCCCCCCCCCATGATTAGCTCGGTGAAACTTACAAGTGATTTTGTATGAAATCGATTGATTGATTTATACTTTGACATCCATAAATAATTATCAAAAGTCTAATAATATTAAACTTAGTGCAACCGGAAATTACCTTCTGGGTTGTGTTTTTGATCCTAACCGCCCTTATATGTGTATGAACCACTATCAATCAAAACCTCCTCTAGCCATTCCATTGAATTTAGGCATTGTGGTTTCTTCTGATAAAAATTAAAATCACTCAGAAAAGGTTCTATTTTATTAATTTTATTTTTTTTTATAAATATTAACTTTCATATTCTATAAAATATACTTCTTTGAATGTGAATATTTCAAAATTAAACCTCGTAGGACCTGCTCCTCTTTATGACCAAGTTTTTCAGACATTTGCAGAAAAACTTTCAACACAGTAGATCTTTTTTTTTATATATATATAAGAGTCTGTTGTTGTAGAAAAGGCAATTTTGTTTTTCTTTACTTTTGTATATTATTACCTATTATTTATATGTTTGCATTGAATGAAATCTTCATACAATATTTTTAGTACAAATTTATGATATTGCCTTGAAAAAAAATTTTTTTGCCTTGAAAAGTACTTGAAAAGTGCATGAATTTTTTTCTCCCTTAAGGGTATGAACCCTGTATCAGAAACAAAACCTCATTAAATGCAACGTTGTGATAATTTGATCATCGCTCACCTTTGGTTGTACATATTTTCAATGCAAACATAAATGTCATTGAAAGTGTGACTGAGTGACTTGTGAAAAAGCAATAGTGCATGTGAAAAAACAGGTCGTGGCAAATACAGTCCTGCCGATGTGAGCATTTGACGAAAAAAAGGAACATTATTGGCTTGGATTCAAACTGGCTCCATTCTGCTTAACAGCACCACACTTTAACAAACCTAGCAATTGCGCCGTCCTTTACGAATGCTATTCATTGAAAGAATGCATAATAAAAAACAGCAAAAAAGCTTTTTGCCGAAAAAAAAAGATCATGCGTCTATATGTGTTGTCATTAGCCAGCATGATACGTTTTAAAATTATTCGTAAAAAAGGGAATTTGAATAAAGAATGAGAAAGATCTCACGTAGCGATTGAAACAAACATTCTAGAGAAGTAATAAATTAGATTAAAAATAAGGGTTTTTATTTTGGAATATTGAACAATTTCCCATAACAGGCTGCTTTAACCGTTACGGCTTAAATGCCTGCACATGTTTTTCTTTTAATCGAACACTTAAAATTCAAAACCAAAACCAGTCGAACTGAGTCCATTTTTTAAAGTAATTTTTCAAACATAGACAAAATGTTTTTTTTTTCCGAAAGCAGATTAGAAGAACTTTATTTCTTACTAATGAAGTTGATAATAATTTTAATGTTTTATATCGTATTCGAATAAATAATTAAAGGTTTACTGGTTAAAACTCGTAGTTTCAATTTGGTGCAGTATTTTTTCATTTGTACACAAAGTCAAACACTGCTATTAGAAAAATCTACATTTCAGCATATAATGAAAATGTTTTTTGGCACACAAAAGATTGCCTTGAGGTAAACCTAATGCTTTTTTTAAGCTTACATTATGCTTAGTGGTCTGAACGGAGTCAAAGCTTTAAAAAAAAGGTAGAACACCCTTCGATTAACAGTCAACTTATCTGAATGATAACTGTAGCCTGAATAAAGGAGTCGAAACACCAAGTAGCATTCCCATTGCATTTATTTTATTACGTGTGTTATCTGTTGTATGTTATGTGTGCATGTAATGCGTAATATTAATCTAAATTTGCTATTATGTTGGACAGCCCAAGCTTGCCTAAAGTTCAGATAGTTTGTAGCCGAACGCTCTACTGAAAAAACTTATCAATTTAACCGAACATCTAATTCCAGTGATTTTAAGAAATTGTTATTAATTGTAGGATGGAAGCTGATGAAAATAGTGATGATGAAAGTATTTCAACTCCAGTCGATCATATCAAAGAAATGGGACTTATTGTACAGCCTAATTCCAATTTGAAGTTAGTTGTGAATTTACATTTACTTTGATGTATTTAAATGTCTATTGAATAATCAATCCATTATTCTTGACCATTTTTATCATATCTAACGTTTCAAACTGTGTCATCAGGTACATTGTTTCAATAGGAGTCTATTTTATTGTGTTAAAGAAAAATCCTGTTTTGAATTTTCTCAATTTTCTGTTCTATTTTATTAATTTTTGCAACAAATTTTTTTATGGCGTGTTATATCGAGGTTTTCAATTGCATGCAGACAACGTACATGTGGGAAACAACCAACATTGTAGCATTTTTGACTAATTGACAATATCCGTGATATAAAACCATTTCCATGGAATACCTGAAGAATAATAAGTGTGAAATTGTTCAGTTAAAACGTATGACGAAGTAAAGTGATAGAAACATTTTTGTAATTTATTTTGGGCTCCCACCATTCTTAAAAACGGATGAAAAAGAAAAATCATTTGCTCTGAAGGTCCATAAAAAAATCTTTCTGTCGAACTCGGAGATCTTTAATTTGCTAAAATCTTATACTCATTATTTCAGCAGCTACTAGCTTTTTTTTTTTTTTTTTTTTTGTATATAACATGTCAATTGGAGTAAGCAACCAAGCTGTGTTCCTTTATATTACAGAATAATAAAAGGGGTTTGTAATCCTTCTCTTCTTCTTCTTCTTCTTTTTTTTTCTGTACAACTAATAATCAGCCACAAAAAGATTTATAATTTGTTTGGGTTTTTTTTTTCCACAAGAAAAAGTGGTATCTTACTCAAATTTTCAACTTTTTCTATTTTAACTTGTTATTAGCTGAAGAGTTAATACTCCTGATTAAACATATTAGCTGAAGAGCTGATATGTTTAATTAGACGTGTAGCTGAGAAGAGGCAAAGGAGCAATCTGCCTGGATTAAAATTTCAACTTTAAATCCCCTTGAAACGAAAAAGTATTTTTAAATAGATTATCCCAATGAGAGAACTAGAAATTTGCGTATTCTGGTACAACAAAATGTCTACTGCTCACAAAAAATCTTAAAATTTAAAGCAGGTTACAAAAGATTTCAAACATTGAAAATCGCTTAACTATATAAAGAAGAGGAATTATGAAAATCTGCAAACAGAGAAAAGTTTCACATTCCTTACAAACTAGGTCTATTTTCTTCGCTTCAATAACACATTGAAGCGAAGTAGTTACATATTTTTCAATTTACTTGAGATATGTGCAAAAACTTTTTAAAAAATTACTAAAATTATGATTCCATTGGAAAAAGTATTTGAAAAACTTGAAAACGTATCTTAATGAGTCAATGCAGTGATGTTTTCTTTGGAATGTTATTATTATTTGATTTTCTGGACTAGAATTCTCCAATAACCTTGTTTATTTCTTTTTTTTTTTTTTAATCTTATTACATTTTAATTATTCAATGAATAACAGTTCAAACACCTGTAGAAAAATCTTCACACCCTCCCCCCTTCTCTTTAAATTATTGTCAATTTTTTCATTTATATCTCTTGATTGTTGTATTTCTCATGGTTGAATTCTGCTTTTCATTAAAAAATATCTTTAAGGTTTATAAAATGTTCATGTTTTAGTACCTGTATGTTATCAGTGTTATCAGTGTTAGTGGTATGAGGCAATATTTGCCAGTTTATCACTTTTGTTTTTCTTTGGATGTTTGAGTATGAGCGAGCATGTTCCCCAGTGTCTGTAATTTGTTGTAAGAAGATTTTACAGCCTTTAAAAGGCCTTATTTCAATAAGCAAATTTGTGTGGGAGTCCTGTATATTTTAGACTTTATATGAGCTATTTACTACAAAACTTGTTCACCTCCCTTTTTTCAAAAAATCGAAATTGAATTTCTAATAGAGTTTCTAGCATTTTGTGATTGTATAGTATTGCTTGAAAATAAGCAAACAAATTGTGTCTAAATACAGTTCTCTAACTTAGGATTAAACGAAAAAGTAAGCAGAGGAGAAAAAAGAAACTTCAGAGCAATTTGAATAGATTGAAATGTCCTGTTCCTATGGTAGATTTAACTTCTGAGGTAAGCAAAACCTAATTTTAAAGGATTTCTATAATTTTCATAAAATAATGTAAATTTATTTTCGCTTTGAAATTGTTTTAGTCCGACTCCATTAGGAGTGCTATAATATAGAGATGAGAGAGATTAAAAAAAAAAAAAGTTGATGCTGAATAGTTTTTTTATTTTTTACCATATCTCTAATTATCTTTGCTGTTTCTGATCTGGCACGATTAATTTGTATATCATTATATTAAAACTAATTTTTAGATCCATATGTTATATGAAATTTAAAAACTATTTTCCTGCTTGCCTGGTTATATTTTTTTCTTCATGAAATCATATGCATATGTTTTGTTATACAAAGTTGAAAGAATTTTCTTTTGGGGAATTTTTTTTCCTCAGGAGGGAATCGATGGTGCTGTTCAATCAGAAGCAGATGGAAGTAATATGCTGACAGAGACTGAAAATGCTGATATGGACAAAGACTTTGAGGAGTGGTTATCAAATCAAAATTCTCAATGTGAAAATAATGAAGCTTCCTTTTATTTTGATCCCGAAATACGAAAATATTGGACCCAGAGGTATAGGTTATTCCAATTGTTTGATGAAGGAATCCAGCTTGATAAAGGTAAGTACATTTTTTAAGTACGAGGGCTGTTTTTTTTATCAACTTCCGATGTGGTATAAAATAAAACTAGTGAAAGTAATTAAATAAATTTATTATCAAAAGATAGGTACATTATTAGTTACTTTTCAACAGAATTGCCATTTAAATTGAGGCATTTTTCATACCAGGGTACAAGCTTCTTAATACCTTCTTTATAGAAGTTTGCCGCCAGTGATTTGAGATGGGTTTTCACGGCGTTTATTGTAGCCTAACTTGTCAGTTACAATAGTGTATAGGGCTGACCTTGAAATCTCAGGAAACTAATCGGATAGGTCCGTAATCGTTAACCTCTGATTGCTTCTTACAGTTTGGTCAACTCGATCAACGAGGTCTTCATTTGCGATCGATTTTAGTCCTTGGCCCCCTTCATCATGAATGTCACCTCGTCCATCTTTAAATTTCCTACACCAATTACGCTCTGCACTGTCACTCATAAAGCTTTCACCATATACTCGTTTCGTTCTACGCTGAGTGTCTGCTGCGGATAACCCTTCAGCTTGCAAGAAGCAAATGACACTTTGCAACTCACACTTGGCGGGAGATTCTATCATGGTAGGCATGTTTATCTGTCGCTAGAAAAACTGGTAATGGCGTCGGACGCCCGAAAACGAGTAAGGTTGTAGTGAGAGAGGTGCACAGTCGACTGCAGCGCATTACAGGCTGATGCCGCTCGCCTTACCGTCTGGCGGCACGATCAGAAGTTGAAAAA
Organism: Uloborus diversus; assembly: GCF_026930045.1. NCBI lineage: Eukaryota > Metazoa > Arthropoda > Arachnida > Araneae > Uloboridae > Uloborus > Uloborus diversus. The sequence continues at coordinate 38,105 of NW_026557731.1, forward strand.
AAAACAGCCCTCGTAGTTTAAAAATACTACTTAAGTCTTTCTGCTATAATGTAAACATTAAAAAGTGTCTGAATTTTATTTAATTTTAAATATATTCAGAATTGAGATTCATATTAAAAAACCTGCTACAATAAATTTTTGTATGTATAAGTTTTTTCTTTGATCAAAATGTAAATTAATTAATCCTGACATATCGATAATTTAAAATTTTCAAGCGTAATAGCGTCATTTCCGAAATTTTTAAAGTATTTTTTTTCTGAAAGAGAATGCTTAAAACCATTGTATTTGACCATTTTTTAAATAATTTGACAAAGTTTAGTATTTTTTGACAATTATTTTAATTGGTACACAGATTCAATTTCATTTTTTACGCTTCTGCACATAACATCACAAGTAATGAAATGCTATTCAATGATGCTATTGGCGTAGAGCGCCGTATTTAATTCGCAGCAAGCGTAAACATTCAGTGCACCAAGGGAATGCGCACCTAAGTACATTACTTGTGACGTCATAAAGACCACACCTTGTTTGAAAAATTAGACATTTAAAAAAATTAATTTTTTTTGCTCATTCTATCAACTTCAGTCACTAAAGTAGTATTTTGACTGAAGGAAACAACCCCATTCTGTGTTCTTCATAAGAGTCCAAAAAGTTAAATTAATGTAATCTTAATATATATATAAAATGCTAATGTACATACGTAAAGACAGGGTTTTCTCTATCACCACCAATTCCAATCAACTTCTGCTTGGAGTGGTAAGCACCCCTTGGTCTCCTGGTGGGAATAAGGGAGTTTGGTCGCTGTGGGTAGAAGTGGGTGGTTGAGGGTGGCAAAAATGTGAAAAAGTATATCTGTCCTTTTCTAACTTATGAGAACTACAAGAAAGTTCATAAAATTTTAGGAATAGTCGAGAAAACTCCAGAATGTGTGCAACTGTTACAATTGATCTAGATTGTTCTAAAAGATTCTCAATATTTCTAGAATGATCTAGAAAGTTCCAAAACATGCTCAAATGCTACAATCAACTAAGAATGTTCTAGAAGGTTCTAGAAATTTCCAGAATGATCTAGAAAGTTCTAAAAGGTTCTAGAATGATCTAGAAAGCTCCAAAACGTCTGTGAACGTTATAATCGACTTAGAATGTTTTAGAAGGTTCTAAAAATTTCCAGAATGATCTAGAAAGTTCTAAAAGGTTCTAGAATGATCTAGAAAGTTCCAAAACGTCTATGAATGTTATAATCGACTTAGAAGGTTCTGGAAAGCTCTAGAAATATCCAGAATGATCTAGAACGTTCTAAAAAAATTTAGAATGATCTAGATAGTTCTAAAACGTGGACAACTGCTAAGATCTATTTGTAATCTTCTAGACTGTCCTGGTACTAGAAATTTCGATATTCGATAGTATATAAACCAAAGTCAATAACTTTTCGTCAGTTGAATCGTGCTTACAGTCGCGCAAAGATTAATTGAGTCAAGAGTGAACAGTGATCATATAAATTCAAGTGATTTTGGCAAGTAAGAAAGAACAAACTATTTGGTTATTCCAGATTATTCTGGTACTAGAAATTTCAATATTCGATGGTATATAAACCGAAAGTCAGTGACTTTTTGGTAGCTTTATCTTTGTGTACCAATCCAGATATGAGTTTTGAGTAATCATATTACTTATATTTACAATGCCAAGACGAATGAAAGTATTTTCAAAACCTAAACTGGATTCAAAAAGAAAAAAGTAGCACGTCAAACAGAAACAGGAGAACAAAGAGAACAACGTCTTTCGACTATTCGCAAAGGAGTAAAAAAAAAATAGAGAAAATGTAACTGAAGAGGAAAGAGCGCATACTAATGAAGAAACCCGATCTCGAGGGAGATCACTAAGAAATCGTCAATCTGCCGATCAACATGAACTGAAAAATAGAAGAAAAAACGAAAGAATGTCTGCTTTACGCTAACGACGAGCTGCTACATCACATCAATTAGGCAGTTTAGAACTCCAGGCTTCCAGTTATGATTGCAAAAAAACAGTACAGTGAACATCCAAACATTGTCATCAGAAAAATGAATACGATATGTGAGTATTGTCATGCTCAGAAATTTAAAGGCGAAACTGCTGGTATGTGCTGCTCGAGTGGTAAAGTCAATTTACCGACATTAGATGCACCACCACCACAATTACTCGAATATATGACTGGAAAAACACCAGACTCTAATCATTTTCTACAAAATATACGTCGATACAACTGTTGTTTTCAGTTGACTTCATTTGGAGCTTCATTAATATGCCATGAAGAAAATTTCAGTCCGGTTTTTAAGGTTCAAGGTCAAAATTGGTGGTGATAGAGAAAACCCTGTCATTACCAGGGTTGGCAGGTTTCTGCCGTGGTGGTAAAAACCACTGGTAGAAACCGGTTAAAACCGGCATGGCAAAAACCCCTTTCTGCCACATTTATGGCAGAAACTGGCAGAAACTCAAAAAATGACTTAAATGCAATTCCTGACATACAATAGAAAATGTATAAGAAAAATAATTAAATATTAACCCAAATACAATTTATTTACAACACTATCACCATTCAAAATCAAATTTTACATTGTTTTCACACTGCAGCAGCCTGTAACAAAATACAAGTTTTCACGCTGTTTCTAAACCCAAACAATTTCTCAATTTGTTGTGCACAAAGGAGAAATTTGAGGAGATTCTCTCAATCCCAGCAGAATTAGCTGGCATTATCATCAAAGAACAAGCAAGATTCACAAAACTTTCATCTATAGCACATTTTTTCAAACTGGACCACCATGCGGTAGCTGGAGTAGTTGTTACAACTTGATTGGAAAAATAAGTTTCGGGAAAAGGCTTTGTTAAGCTATGGTATAAGGGGGGTAAGCATAATCAGGGTTAATATTTGTGAGTAAAGTTCGGGCACTTTCTTCTTGATTATACATGATAACTTTATTCCCAAATACTTTGGATGGAGCATATAGGCGAGTAAATGGTTATCAGTAACTGCTAGATTAAATCTGTGCATCACTTTTTTAGGAAGAAGAGTAATCTTGTTAATCACCAAATCACTATCACTTGATTCTATTGTAACTTGTATGTTAGAATCAGAAGCTTGCTGGTACGCATCACTAGTAGCATTATTAACACTTTTTATGATGTTCTTTCATTCTGTAGGGTTTTGCACTCACAGTTTTTTTGCAGCTATTGCATTCAACTACTAATTTATTATTAATTTCTTTCTGACTAAAAAATCCCCATATAGGATCCATTGGTCTACCACCTTTAAAACTAATGATTAAAAAATCTTCACATCATAGAGCAAACTATACTCAAAACAAAATCTTTTTGTACAAATAGCTCTTTTGGTTGATAGAAGAACAGCTTACAAAAACAGAACTGCTTACTTGATTGGTTACATGAAATCTATATGTAGAACCGTTTCAACCAATGACTTTACATTTATGAGTCACCACTCTTTACATTTATGAGTCAGTGAATAACTAATTATATTGTTTCTTACATACAGCAAAGTTGAAGACTGTGTTAGTACTTATATAATTGGATTATCAGCTTTCCATAGAAATCAAGATGGGGAGGGGGGGGAGCTCTTTGAGAATAGCTTTATTCAGTTATATTAAGTGTAAAATGACAAGTTCCTGAATTTTAGAGTTTAATGAAATAAAAAAATCTGTATTTATTTAAATATTTGATATATTACACTTTATATTAAATGCCAACAAAATAATTATAAACAAACTGAAAAATTTGTTACTTACAACATTACAAGGCTAAAATTTCTAATAAATATCAATTTCAACTATGATAAATTTTACTTTGCTTTGGAATGTAAGTCTTGTTATTTAAGATATTTTTACACTAATTATTAAATAACTATTATATTACGTTTTTGCAATGACGAAATGGAGTTATAATTTTTATTTTACTTAATTGCCTGTCATTAAGTAATTACTAGAGCTATTAAAAACATTTTCTAGTTTTTTCCAGTTTCTGCCGGTTTTTACCGGTTATAACCAGTTTCTGCCACTGGCAGGGCAAAAACCAGTTTCTGCCGGCAAAAAGCCAACCCTGGTCTTTACGTACGCACATTAGCATATATATATATATATATATATATATATATATATATATATATATATATATATATTAAGATTTGTCATATGTTGTATGTTCAATATAGAATGTAAATAATTATGAAAATAAAACATAACTTTTCAATTTACTAAGATGTTTCGTATTTTAACTTATAATTATTTCAATTTCAATTAATTAATTAGTTAATTAATTTGTTATACTCTCTATACATTGCATGTTTAATGATCGACTAAGTCTCTCAGTATTTAAAATAGAAATCTATATTATCTATGTTAAAAAGATAATTTATTAAATATTTTATGTACCATTAAACATGCAATGTATTTTAACCCGAGCAACGCCGGGTCTTGCAGCTAGTAAGTTTATATAGTTAAGTTTTAAAATGCAAAAATACAATAATTTTCCTTAAATAAATTTTTATATTTCATTTTTATACTTTTGAGCCTTCATTTTGAAAATCGTAATGTCCTTACTTTCACTATGGGAGTTTTTTTTTTTTTTTTTGCATTTCTGATGTTTTCTATACTTTGTTAAGAGGTAAACAAATAAAGTTACTTTTTGTTTCTATTAAAATCGTTTAATTTAAAAGTTTTGAACGAAATTCTATGCTCTTTAAAGTTGAATCTCAAAATGTTAAATGCTGAATTGTTGGCTGTTTTTTTTTTTTTTAATTATTTTAATTTCTTTAAATGTATCCATGACCTCTCTAGCTAGTATTCCTTTTTTGCATTAATAAAGATGTGACCTTGAATCAGTTTATTTCATATTGCATTGATTTAGAGCTTTATGTGTTGCATCTTGTTAAATTCCTTTCAATATGTACAGTAACAAGTTCAATTTTCATTGTGTGAAAAATATTTGCAAGGGATTAACAGCAACTCTATTGTGATGCTTTTGCTTTCACCTTAATATAATTATTTGCAGATAATTAGTATAATGCCATCTCAAAAGTAACCTCATAACTCATTAACATTTTAATTAAACAAAAAAATAATATTTTGACTGAAGAAATTATCTGAAAAAAAGAAATTTGTCTTGTATGTTTTTCAAAACTAATTAATGCATGTATGTATAAAATTAAGTGTATTTAAGCATTAAGAACATTAGTTGAAAAAATTATAATCAATAATTTTCATTGAGTCATTGTTTCCTGTTTGATTTTTCCCCTCTAGAATCATGGTTTTCTGTTACTCCTGAGAGAATTGCTGTTCACATAGCAGAAAGATGCTCCTGTGATATCATAATTGATGCATTTTGTGGGGCAGGAGGAAACACTATTCAATTTGCCAAAACTTGCAACCATGGTAAGATGTTACATTATGCTTAGTGTTGATTAGCAGTTTTATGTTTATACTGTGGTTTGGACATGCGCATGGTTTTCATTGTGCAAACTTAATTGCTTGAAAATTTCATTGCAGAGTCAGCAATCATGCGAAAAGGATCTGAAATTCTACTTGAATAATCACAAAAGTTTGTCAGTATAACTTTGATAAAAAATTATTTAAAGTAAAATCATAAAACACTACAGTCGACGCTCAATATAACGACCATTTCTGTGCCAGAGAAAAAGGTCTTTATTATAAGTGGTCCTTATAAGAGACAGAAATTTTTAAAAATATACACATGCATGTTTCGTTGTTCCAATACAATTGACAATTTTTAAAAAATTCTAGTAAAATGCCCAAATTACTTTTTATCATTGGATTTTTTTTTTTAATTATTTGTGCAAAATATTATGACAAAATATTTCTAAATAGAAAATATAGGAAAAATTGTATTACAGTACTTACAAATCATTTATTTTCTGAAGATAAAATCAGAAACAGTTGCTTTCCTTTTTTAGCACATGTGATTTTTGCAAAACATAATTTTCCATTTCAGTTATAGATCATAAATAGTGTTTTTCTTGCTTTTCAAAGAAACACTTAAAAGTCTCTCGAGCATTTGAAACATTTTTCATACCGAGAACTTGGGTCTCAATTTCTTCTTCAACTGATCATGATACATTAATTCGTTTTTGTGCACAATATCGAGAGGAACTTCATTTTCTGACAGACATGTGTTTAACACATTCTAAATCATAATTGTTTTTAGCATAACCCTCTAAGTTCAACACTTCTACCAATTTATTTTTTATTTTTTTTCAGAAATTTTTTACAGTATTTCATTTTTTCGTCAAAATTTTCATCTTGGATTGCCTGACAAATCATTTAAGCATTTTTCTTTTACTTTTTAAAATCAACATGGTGGAGGCAATTCTTGATGGTCTTTTCTGAATTCCATGCTGTTTTAGAAAGATGCAAAGCTGTAAGGATACCCACTTTATAATTTTCACCTTCTTCCAGCCCATAAACAGTAATAAAGGTCATTTCAAGTTACATATTAGTATAATTGTAAAAACACCAGGAATAGTGTTCGCTGAATTCGCTCGCTGTATTGGATTAGATGATAAAGAACGGTCGTTATACCGGAAGGAAATTAACATAGAGTTCATTGGAACAAAGTTGGGACTTTTACCACTGGTTGTTATAATGGATTGGTCTGCAATTGCTCAGTCGTATGCCCCAAATCAAAATGCCTTTCTTCTTTGATTTAGAAGTGAAACAAACAGTTTTAGCATATTAACGTAGATGCCAAATAAAATTTAGTTTTGAAAATATTTGCATGGAGGACAAGAGGCTCATGATCAAAAATGTTACCTTATTTCCAACATTAATTATAAATTTATTACTGCTGGATCATTCCATATGACATCACTTAATTTTGAATAGCTAAAACTGTGTTTGGCTTTTTACAGGGTGTCTGTGTATATGGGAAAGTCGTGGATTTCGACTATGATCAAAAACGGTTTCGAGTTCAGTTTTGCGTTATTTTGGTTTTACTAAAATTTTTTAAAGTGTACGAACACTTTTGCGAGCCACTGTATATAGGGAGCATGTCTTTTCTCTGTAGTGTACGTGAGGGGCCTGGTGTTGATTTTATTAAGTTTCTCAGGGATTTTGTTTTTTTGCTTTGTTTGTTTGTAGGGGTGGGGGAGGGGCGCCGAAACAAGATCTTGCCCCTGTTCGAAAATGACCTAGTTACGTCCCTGCCGGGCAATCATCATCTCCAACGTCTTCTCGGTCATCTTGGGAAGCACTTGAGCCCCCTGGCGTTTTCCGGCAAAACGAAACAAACACCTCTTTTATAAACAATGGTTATGGCCAGACTGATTTCTCTATAAGCACGGGAGGTGCTGCAATTGAAAGAGAAGGTTTTACACTGCACAGCTGTCGGTCGTTCGGATTTGGCACATGTGTAGTTCTTCTGTAGCAGCATCAGTCTCGTTCTTTAATAGCCACACCTCGTGTTTATCAAATTCTACAAATTTGGTGCAAAATTTAGGCATTTAGCTGTTTCTTACACTTTTACCCATCAGTCCCAATTTTTCACACATTTCGAAATTCGATTGCATCCACTTCTTTAATTCTTGCTCGTTTTTCTTAACAATTTTATTCTACCATTTGGACGTTTATAATTTTGTGTTCAGTATTATTTTTTACTTCCTGATATATCTAATTGTGTAGTTAGCGACTTGTATATTTCTAATTTTACCGCTCTCATTCAACTTAAAAATTTTAAGTCATTTGCATCTGAGTTGATTCAACTTATATAGACTTATAAGAATTATAATTAATTTTCAACAGTGTCTTAAGTTAATGAACATTTTAGAAAATGAAATTGGTCTATAGAATTAATTAAGGATGTTTAGGATATCCATAAAATACAAAAATCAGGGAGTTTTCAATCCGGATTTTTTTTAATATTGTAGCCTATCCTAAAACTTTGGTGGTAGTATATCTGGTAATGCCTGGTAAGTTAATTATTAAGTACTGTAATTTAACACTTTTATTTTTTTCTAATTATTTGTTTTATTTATTGGAAACATAATTTTAGTATTTACTAAACATCTAATAAATACTTTTTGGTAAGATATTTTATTTTCATTTTAGATACATATTCACTCTTTCAGTAGTTTTAGTGTTTTTCAAGATTAGGAGTTCTTGCAGAATTAAAGTTTTTTAAGATTAATATGTGGATTTTTCTGTGGACCAAATTTTTGTATTCTAACTACTATCCTAGATTCATCTGTAAGGAACACAGAGTCAACTTTTTCAATTCTATTTTCATCAATGAATGTCCTCAGACATCAACAGTAATTTTATGGTGTAATTTTATCAGGCACTTTCAATTCTTGAATAATATGAACACAATAAGCTTTGAAGTGCAATTTCTAACTGGTCTAAATTTTTACTTTGTCCCTTTGACTTCACTATCAACGGGTGCAATCATCCTTGAAGCATTTGAATTTCAGCATTTTTCTTGGATATACTGGAAAAATATATGTTTTTGTAACTTGGCATTTATGTAATGAAGCAAAATCTGTTGTTACGTAAATTAAGCTACTAAAATTTGCAAGATTGCTTAGTTCATTTCGTGAATGTAAAGCATTCAGTTTTGACTCATTTTCATTCTCTTGTTTTATTTATTTATTTATTTTCTTTCCAGTTATTGCTATTGACAAAGACCCTCACAAAATCAAAATGGCAAAAAACAATGCAAATGTTTATGGTGTTGCTGATAAAATAGATTTTATAGTTGGTGACTTTTTGGATGTTGCTCCATCGCTGAAAGCAGATGCTGTTTTCCTCAGTCCACCATGGGGTGGACCGCAGTACTTAAAGCAGACAGAATATGACATTTCAAACATTCAGCCTGATATATATCCTTTTAAATTTTTGAAGGTTTACTAGAAACAAATTCGGGGGCCTTCACTTTTTAATCTTTCAAAATCACCATAGTTGAGCCTCAATCATCTGATTATTCTTTTCAAAATTATTTGAAATTAATTTGAAGAAGTGGAGCATTCATTTGTTTCCCCTATATGAAGTTTCTGTTTTATATTGAAAGTTTGAAGATAAGTTTATTTTAATTGCTGTAATTTTAGGAAGGAAAAAAGTTGTCACCTTTTGCTAAATTGTAATGTTATTTAGTGTTTAAAGCTATATTAAACCTTTGTGCCCAGTACTAATAAAATTTGTAATTAGTTTTATAATATTAGTTTTTAAACACATTTTGTGTCATTTCTAGTAGATTTTTCTCAAATTGTTTTGCTATACAATGATAAAATATTTTATTTTATTATTCAACATGTGTTGAATACCAACACTGCTTATATTTTTTGCATCTCTAAAATTAGCCAATTTTTAAAACATCACATTGTTTAAACGGTCTTTTTGAGTAAAAATTGTGTGCATAGTGAAATTAATGAAAAAAAAAAATATAAAAAAAAAAAACAATATATAAGGAATGAAAAATGTAAAGTTTAAAAATAAATAGAAATCTGTGAAGTGCCTTCCCAGAACTCAACTATCCCTATTTATATCTGTGTCAGAAATGACTAGGTGGCGGAAGAACCCCTACTCTGGTTCTGTTTTTCTGAAAAAATTAATTCCCCTTTGTCATAAAATTGATCACGATTCAGGCTTCAATTATTTTTCATTAGTTTTCCCGTACTCAAAAATTTTTGAATTCACCCCTGGTCTGTGTACTTCATATATATTCTAATCTTTGGAAACAACAAATCTGGCTGCTTAGAGATGGCTTGTAGCAGATTCTTTCAGCCAAGCCACACTGCAAAATATACTGTAGTTGGAAGTCGCCATATTAAACTGTACTTTTAAGTGAACTTTATCTATTATTATATTTTAAATATTGCATCTTTCAAATAGTTAAAATTATTATGCATAATGTTGATGAAATTTTTTTGCTTTCTTTAATTTTTGTACCTATAAAACATTTGAAATTGCCCAGAAAATTTCAAACAACATAGCTCTTTTTGTGCCAAGGAACACCATCATTAACAAGGTATGCATGCTTCTTATACAGTTTAATCATGTGACAGTTAAAAATCATTTTTTCTATTCAATACAATAACAACCTGAATAACAATAAGTACTTAAAGTGTTTATATGTTTTAATGCAGTTGAACCCATCCTTTTGTTGTATTTAAAGTACAGATCCTTAGATCTTTATAACTCTGTATTCATTGACAATGTTATTTTATGTTTTTAATCTAAGCTATTTGGTAATTTTTTGGTACAGTAGAATCTCTCTAGGTCAAACTAATCGAGGGGGGAAGGGGAGTTCTGTGACAGAAAAAAGAAATACTTAGCGATGTAAGATATTGTTTAATTAATTAATAGTAAATATTGAATATAAACAGTATTACTGTAGAAAGGTGTTATATTGATAAACATACAGTACAGGACTGCTTGTAAGCTTCTATGCATAGTGTGTTAATTTTAGTCAAGGTTTTAAAACGAAAAATAGTCACTTGATTTCTCCAATAATGAGGTGTGTTTTGGGAATCCGAAGTCTTGAATATGTTTCAATACCGTCAATTATGGTTCGCAACTTTCAAATTGCTTTTCATACCAGTTTTGATAAGAGTTTAGGTAACTGTAATTGTTTTGTTGTTATGACAAATTATCTGCCTCAGAATGTGCACATGCAAAAGCGTAATCCAAACACTGGGAGAAAAAACTACATGCCATTCAGTGTGACAACAGAGAGCGACTGATACAGTACTCATACATGTATTTGATCTCATGAGAATTCAGATTATGGGAGTTTGGATTAAAATTGTTCTACTGTGTATCTGAATAAATGTTCAATCAGACATTGCATTAAAATGTTCCCATCTGTGATACTCTGATTATTGTGTTGTGCATTTTCATAAAATACTGCAAATTTCAAGTTGGAATATTATGAAATTACTAAGTTTTTCATTAAGAAAGAGAAATTAGTTTAATGTAATGTCATATGTTTTTACAATTCTGTGGTGCAACCCCCAGAGCCCTTATATTTAACACATAATGGCAATCCTTATATAGTAATTTATTTTCATGTAATTTCCGTTATCACCCCCCAGAAGCTAAATTCTTGCTGCGCTTGTGTCTCGGTCAGATCTTCAGTAAAGGACCCCGATTTTGGAATCCCCAAATCCTTTAAGTAGCAGACATATTATTTAAAACTTTAATATTCAACAACTTTTCATCAGTTCCGAGGTAATGCAGCAGTTGATAACATGCTAATAACGCCTGGTTTGAAGGAGAGTGTAATAAGAAGTGTGATATTGCACATTTTTAAAAAATTATTACATGTTTATGAAAAATAGCATGACATGTGACAAGGAGGGGGAAGAGTGAAATGTGGCATTTTGTGTCAAAAGAGGGAAATGATCAAATAAGATGATGAAAAAAATGCGATATGATTTATGGGCAGCCCCTAACACATTTACTCAATTTTCTTGTATCATTTTTACAGGTGGTGCAATTGGCAGGAGATGGCAACCGTGTGGAGATAGAACAAAATGCATTGAATAGGAAAGTGAAAACCATTACTGCATATTATGGCGATTTGGTGGGAAATGTTTCTAAAGGAGAAGGATAGCATCAGTGTGGTACCCAAGCTTCACTTCTATTTTTGTCATGCATTTTAAATGTTATTTCATTCATTAAAGTGTTTTTAATATTTTGTATTAAAATGTAAAGTATTTTCAATTAAACATAGAGTTTTAATATGTCTTTTATTTTTCTTCAATTATTAAGCTAAGTGAAACTTTTTTTTTTTTTGAAAAGATCTCCTATTTTGAGGATTATTTGCAATTCCAGCACTCAAATACTCTACATTGGGGTGATTTACAAAATTAAAGAAAAAGGTAAAACATTGCGTTTCACGTGTCTGTTGGTAAATATAGGCCGTTTTGTTACGAGTGCTAACTCAGGGCCGTCGCCAGATACATTCGTTTGAGGGGGTGTTGAAACTGATTTTGCCGACCGATTCCTAACATTTTGCCGACCCGACAGATACATACGTACACACACACACACACACATATATATATATATATATATATATATATATATAAATTCAGGGTCTCTGACCAGAATTCGTTACATATTGCAGTCTGGAACATGCAATTGTAGACGTGCTTCAGTGCTACTAAGGGGATGCATTAATTTCTATTAAAGGCAAGATAGACTGCTGTCCTCCGAAAAATTTCTGAAATTGGCATACTAAAAACATGATTTTAGGCTTTGGTTTGTATAAGAAGCAAGAGGACCGTGGATTCATTCTCATCTTTTTTTCGCTGGAGTCAATATGCTTTTTTCTAGAAAAGGTGGTTTTCGGGAGTTCTTCCTTAGAAATTTCTAAAAACAAAGATTTTATGCCATCTTTATTGACGCGAAGGAAAGGATAGGGGGTTCGGGGGCCCTCCCCGAAGGTTTTTCGGAATTAAAGTTTTAAAAACACAGTTTTAGGCTATTTAAGGATACTTTTGGGGAAAGAGTAGGCAGTGACGTATCTACATTTTTTTTCCGAGGCGGGACAAATATCGAAACTGCCGCCTTTATCCATCTTTCAAGTTTTAAAATTGAGTTTCAACGAAAAAAAACATAAAAATAGTGTGATTTTGCCGCCTCCTAAAAGTCGCCGCCCTTGGCAACCCCCGTCTCCTCCTCCCCTTAAATCCGGCACTGAGGGTAGGTATTTACAGATGTCCAGTGGACAGTGGCAGATTAGCTAGAGAAAACGGCAGTGAGGAATTACAAGGAATTTTAGAGGAGACATTCTGGTGAAATTCGAAAAAAAGAAAAAGAAAACGTACTTTATCCATATAAAATTTAACACATAAGAACATTTTCTACTCAAAAAGTTTTGTAATATAATGGTGAATTAATTATGTTGTACATAATTTTTTTTGGGGGGGGGACCCTCATGGTAATCATTCGTTTTGGTATCTCTGAGTACATTGATTCTGATTGAACATTTCCATGGCGCACAAATAGGGATTTTAAGTATACAAATCAGAGAAATTGCTTTGTGTGGGAGAAATAGTTTGCAAAATGAGTTATATCATGCTAGTAATGTTAAGCTAGAAAAAGTGGTGTTCGGAGATTTCTGTCCCTGAAGATTCTAAAAATGAAACTTTAGACAGTCTTTGACGATGTTTGGGGGGAGTTTAGGCTCAGGAAATTTTTCGAAACTGAAGACTTAAACAGGTGATAGTAAGTCATGTTTGGTTCCGCTGGGGCTCAGGGGCACTCCCTAGGCGATTTCGTGAAATTAAAGTTCCAGAAAGGCAATCATAGACCACTATTGGTGTTATTAAGGAAAGGAGAGGGGAATGACATTTTTTTAGTGTTGTGGGAAAAGAGTGGATTTCATAGACTCTTCCCGGAAATTTTCTGCGAATGATGTTCGAAAAATGTATTTTTACGCGATCTGCAATGATGTTTGGGGGCTGCCCCCCGGAAAAAATTTTAAGGACTTAAGTCTTGAAAAAAAAATTCTCTAGACAACTTTGATGGATTTGGGTAGCTGCGTAGCCAGGGGAGGGGCCCAGCGCCCAGGGAGAAGGACCGAGGGCATAACGCTTCTAAGAGAGCCTAGAACCTTGTTTTTCCGCTTTTAATTTCGGAAGATTTTCGGGGGCGAGCCCCCGATTCCCAAGCAGTTCCGTAATGTTTTCAAAAATGGTTTTCGGGTCTTAAGTTTTAAAAATTTTTGGTAAGACCTTCCACTCCTCCCCCTCATCCAACTTAGCAAACCATAGCGTTTACAATGTTCTTAGCAGGTCAGCTCCCAAACACCATATTCAGAAATACTGAAGGAGAAAACATGTCAGCATTTCTATCCTCTAGTTAAGAATATAACTCATGCATAAGTTTTGAGGTTATTCATCACTTTTTAAAATACCCAGACTTAACAAATAGGAATGTATTGGTGTTTTAAACAACTATTAATTAATAATTAGCAGATGTACATAATTAGCATTATCTATATTGAAATCAATTTAGCAATTCAATGAAAAATAATTAATGTGATAATCTCCTTGAGGTAAGAACCTAAGAACCTGGGCCTCTTCCAAAATTGAATCTTTGCTACACCACACCATTTAAGAAAGGAGTATCGGCTAGTGTTTCCCCAAGCGTTATTTGAATTAGGAGAAGGTGATACGAAGTGATTTCGATCGAAATTTTTTTGAAAATTGAGATTTTTAAAGTGCCATTGTAGGCCATTTGTGGTAAACGAGGTTCAGAGGCTCTCTCTTTTGACAACTTTCTGAAATTGAATGCCAAAAAACGAAGTTTCAGACAATCTTCGTTGATTTCATAGGACCCTCCTGCAGTAAGTTTCTAAGAACGCAAATTAGATTATATTTCATTACCATAAGATAAAAGGAAATGGTTAGGTTCTGCGATTCCTCCGTCCAGGGACGTAACTAGGTCATTTTCGAACAGGGGCAAGACCTCGTTTCGGCGCCCCCCCCATACAAAACAAACAAAGCAAAAATAAAAATAAAAATTTCGAGGAACTTCATAGCGTCAACACCAGGGTCCCTCACGTACATTGCAGAGAAAATACACTTTCCCTATATATATATATATATATATATATATATATATATATACATTGAAATGACCAAACCAAAAGCCCAGAGATGCGCAACGCAGCAAAAATAAAAAGCTAAGTTAATATATAAAATATACAAGACAAATAAGAAGTTTTAAACAATTTTTAAGAATAATAATGATGAGAAATAGAAAAATACAAACAGCAATTAATAGAAAAAGTTGAAAGGTTGAATCCAGAGCTCATCTGGCGTGGAGGATTCAATAAGTATGGTCAAAAGAATAAAAAATTAAACTACAAAGTAAAAAGAGGGTGAGCTCCAGTATATGCACGACAGAATATCATATTGGGCTAAACGCACCACATGGTAAACTATATACAATAAACAAGAACTTAAACCTAAAATTAAGATCTTAAATAAATCTGAAATTTAATTCTAACTATCAAATTTCAACGCAAATGGAGCAGAATCACGGGATAGACGGTTACATTTCAGGCAGTGAGAAACAAAGGGATGCAAATGGCAAAATTAAAAATTTGGAAATAACCAGTACACATAGTAAGTGAACCCCTCCTCTGTCTTGGGGCAAGAGATAGTACTAGTAGCCCTGGTAGGTGCTGCTGTATAGCATGATCTAGAAAAAAAAAAACAAAGAAAACCTACCTAGGCTATACGTGTTTTACTTAAAATATGAAAATGTCCACTTACATTCCTCTGCTTCTCACTGCCTCATATGAGCCAAGGATGAATTTTACACAAAATGCATTTGCAATTTATACATGTGTTGTAATGTAACTTTTCGTTACACCGTGATGGAGCACTCTTCAACCAGTAGAATAGATAGAAAAATAACATTCTATTTGGTATCATTTTTGAACCGTTTCACCACTGGAAGCCATATTTGAATTAGGCAGTGATAAAGGCGTCCGCTGCCTATAATGCCATAAGCCTTATAAATGCAACTTTTACGTAATTATAAGTTTTAATATAGCTTTATCACTTTATTGCTTTTTTAAAAATAGCGATCGGGGGTAAAAATCATTAAGTATTTTATTTATTATTTTACATACGAAGTTATTCAAGGAAAAATATTTTTATATTTTCACACGAGTAATTAATAACTTGTTGCATTATTGTTTTTAAAAAATACAAATTTAAAATTATAACTTCAATAAAACAGAAATATTTTCAATAATTTATTTTTCAGTATTTTAATATACTACTATGGAGAAATTCGCAAGAAAAATAACAATACTCAACTACAAAAGAGCAACATATCGCAATAATGCGTGAAATAATTTTAAATATGATAAAACATTTAGTAGGTTGTTTGTTTTTGTTTCTTACTTGAAATTAATTGAATATTACTATACTTGGCTTATCCTGACTTAAAGCTGACATCTTACTGCAGTTCAGAAGGACAGATTATCTTACTTAAACTCTATCTTAATAATTTTATGTGCAACACATTTTAAAATTTCGCAATCTGTACAGTTAAATAATAATTATTACAAGAGCTAATTTTTATAAAGGACGCACGTCCTCCAACTCTGGTATATAGTATACATCTGAGAAACAGTTAATAGAAAAACAGAAACCTAATGTGCTTGAGATCAAAACTCTTTCTGTTAACCTTTTTTAAAAAAAAAACATATCTTAAAAATGTTAAATATTATATGTTTTCAGTGCGCTTCCGTTCAGGTTATTTTCATTTTCAGTACAACTTCATTTTTCCGAACTAGCGGGGACCAAAGGCAATCCGGATAACGAAAACCCGGGTAATTTGAAAAACACATTCGTAAATAAGAAGACTTATCTTTTATAACAGCAAAAAACACTGTAACAAAATTACACAGGATTGTTACTCGCAAACACTTAATCATTTATATTTCAGCTGCTGTGGTGTAGGAATGACACTCCAAATATGCCATGTTGTTTATTAGATGACTATAATTTAGTGCACATCCTATGCAGGAGTTGTGTATTTAATCAAAATAAAGAGCAAATATTTGGTACATTGACAATTTCGTTCCGGCTATCATAATTTAGAATTTTATATCATTTCAGTGAATATATTTTTTAACTTTAAAAAATTGATCTGGATAAGCCGGAGATCTGGATAAACGGGGGCAAGATAAACGAGGTTCTACTGTAATTATAAATATGCATCAAAAGTACCAAAGAAAAATTCAAGTTCAGAGCCGTAAAAAATAGCTGATTTCTGACCCATTGATTGACGTTGATGATTTAAGCATATTTAAAATATTGTGTGGTTGGAAAAAATATATTGAAACTAAGTCGAAAATTTATCGTTTTAGTTCAATTTATCCTCAAAATAACCCTAGTATTTTTTAAAGAAAAATTGGCAGCCTCCCCAAACTTTATAAATTGAATCTCCATTATTATGGTGCGAGATTTTTTTCCAAGAATGAGTAAAATTATAAAATTCAACAAATTTGTACTACATCATTCAAATTATATAAACAATGCCTTACCTGCTCTTCTAAATTCTTTAGCATTTAACCACGATGATAAATAAGATGAAGATTGTTAGGAGCCTCTTTTTCGTGGTCTTTCGCTCTCTTTCTGAATTCAGCTTCAAATAGTTTTTTCAACATATCTTAAAATTGATTTAAAACTATACAAGATGAGCGAAAAATATCCTGAGAACGGAGTAAAAAGCAGAAAAAAAGTTCGTGGTACGAGCTAGAAGATACTCTTTTAGAGAATGGTACCTACGGCTTAAGGGAACAGTGTAACGATTTTCCCTTAGGTCCTTCGGGTGGGGTAGACAAGTTCTCGTCATTGTAAAAGCTGAGAGGAAGACATCATGTTGACAGCTTTATGACGTTTAATTGTAGAAAAAGGACATTTGGGCATTTCCGCTGTTTTGTGTGTACTTCCCTCAGCTTAGCTCCTATATTCCTCCTCCGAGAGGAAAATTCTTAGATAAGATATAACAAGTACTGGTGACTCTGAGAAAACACATTCATGCTATTTACTGCTCCCTCCTACTCTCTCTCTGTCTATCCTTCCCACTCTTTATCCACATTAAACCATGCAAACTTTCTGCCAGCGCCTGTACAGCTTTTTTTTGTGGGGGGGGGGGACTTCTAATAACTTGTCTTTTTTAAATTAAATTTAAGCATTTGTTTAGTCAGTTTAGCGCCCTCAAAATCTGGCGCCCGGGGCACGAGCCCCGTCTGCCCCTCTCTAGTTACGTCCCTGCCTCCGTCCTCCCTCCTAAGCTACTTCCCTAAATCATTTTATTTATTAAAAAAAAAAAGGTAGGAGATCCTCCTCCAGATTTTCTTTTTAAAAAATATTTTAGCTGTTTTAGTTTTTCACGACGAAATTTTCAATTTTCACTCTAATGTTTTTAATTGTTTACAGTACAAAATTATACAACCTTAAAACAATCTGTTAACATTTTGAACTTACAGACTAAGATAATTTAAAGCTTTTACATTTTAACTTGAGGAAGGGTTAAACAATTAACATTTTGAATACAAGTGGTATTTTTTAGAGATACCTAATAAGATACCTTTTTTTAAATATCAGAAATCCTGAATCTCTTGATAACTTTCATTTTACTTTAAGTTTTTATAACTCATTTTTTAAACACTCATTAGAGTTACTGGTGTGACTTTTCTAGACAAGATTTTGAATCTTTTCCTCTATTTGAAACATATTTACCTTATTTTTGCGCGGGTATGCCCTAGGAAGCTATCATGTTTATTTACCTATCGGTTTTTTTTTTAAATTGAAACTTGTTATGCAATTCTATAACGCTCTGGCTATTCTTTTTCTCTATTGGTTGAAAAAATGTTTGAAATGTAGTTCAGCTGTCTTTGGTTTGGTAAATGGTAATTTTAATGATGCTGTACATGTTTGAATATTCCTAAATAATATTTTTAAATTGCATTTTCTTCTGAAATTTTAGAGCTTAAAAAAACCATTCATGTGCCCTCCCCCCCCCCCCCCTTCTTTTTCTTTTCTTTTTTGAAACTTTTCACAAAAAAATTTTCATCCCAGCAACTTACTTAGAACTCTTATTTTTCAATATTTAACGGAAGATATATATATATTTATGTAAATGGGGAAAGATTAAAATAATGCTTTGAAAATATTAGTTAAAATAATCATACCTTTTCTGCTGCATTTCAATAAGCTTTTTTTTTTCTCTCAAATTCAAGTAAAATGCTTTTTCAGATTTTTCCTTACTTGCCACAATGAGAATTATTGTTCATTCACATGAGAATAAAGTTCAAAAACTTTAACTAGTCTTTTTTTTTTCTTTTGAAATTCATAATGAATAAAATAGCTATGCAGGATAGTCACTCAAATCTTCTGCCAAACTCGGGAGCCGGAAAAACTCAATGCACTTGTATCTCTTCAAGGCTCCAACGCCAATAACCTTCTTTTTCCTTCTTCAGGCAGAAAGTTCACACAGCAGGGGCCGAACAGACCGTCCTAAGCACACAACAACAGTTGATCCAACTCTTCTCTAATTTTCCCTCGAGCTCCTAGTTCCAGATTCCAGAGAAAGGTTTTTAACAGAAAAGACCCCTGAAGGTCTGACGTTTCTACTGTCACCCCTACACACGATTACGCCACGCCGTCTCCACAACGGCATTTCTGAGTGTTACAATTGGCGGACAAATGTCTTGCTTTAGTTACACAATAAACTTGTGTGGTCGACAAATAGGCATAACCCCTGCGAGTAGAATACTATTTCTGTTTTTACCGGAAGCCTAGAAAAAGGGGAAACGGTGCTGAATGTGTATTCAGAAGTTCGTTTCAAAATCAAACACTTAAAAATACATACCAATGGGATTTTGTGTTGTAATAAAATCCTTCTCTCTATTTTAATTTTTTTTATCATTTCGGCACCCTATGCATTTCTCCACTTTGCTGTGAATTTTTTTATTGATGATTCAATTTTATAAATGTGTCCACTGTGCACTGTCCAAAGCTATCATGTTTCTTAATGTAGTTGTGTTTTTAAACTGAGACTTTCCGTGGGTTTCTATACAGTTTATTGAATAACTATTTTTGAAAAAAATATTTGAATCTTACATTTCGGCTGCTCACAGGTAATCTTAATGTGTGATACAGCTCCGCAGATATTTCTAAATAATATTTTAAGATTGAATTATCTTTTTAAAATTTACAATATAAACACTCATTAGAACTCATGATTTGCATTTGAAATTTGTTAAAATGAGAAAATGTAAAAGTGCACTTCCATTTATCCAAATGCACTTCCATTTAACTTTTATCAAAGATATAGTGAACTTTGAATTCACTCTAAAAGTAAAAATTGCTGATTGTAGCTGAAATTGCCGACTGAGTACAGGAAGGCGGCGCCCATTGGGAGGTCCCAGTGGCCTCCATAAAAGTCCTTATTCGGCCAAATTTGTCTGATTATTCGGCAAGTTTTAAGACATTATTGCATTTTTTAAAATTCCTGAATGTCCCTTCTCATGTGTGCATTGCATATCCGTATTTTATCATTCGGAAAATTGAGGATTTTCCCCAAGAATTTAAGTTTGGGGTGTCCCTGGATATAGTGTCGGCAAAATAATACTTTGTTCAAGTAAATGTCGGTAAATAGAGAATACTGTGCAATTAGCAGTCGGCGAATTGATTATGTCTTTCAGGTGGGCTTTGAGATGAATAGTCATCAGTACGCAAAATATACATGTTTTTTGGTTTTTCCTTTTTCAATAAAAGATGAAAACGTGCACATGGTCAAACCACATACTACTTTACTCAAAGATTTAGAATACAGAATCAACTGAAAAAGAAAAAATGCCGACTCTAGCTGAATTTTCTGAGTGGACGCTTATTGTCTCGGCAAAATGAGCAGTCGCAAACTAAGCAATCGGCATAGTGTGAGCAATGTAAAACTGAATGTAAACGGAGACACCATTCATTATTTTCTCTTGCGCAAAGTATGAAAAGGTTAGATGTATAACTTTGTATGAATATGATAACTTTTTTTTAAATATCTGTCAATTAAAACTTTGTAATTCCGAAACATTGAAAATGCCGACTTATGAACTGATTTTGCCGACTGGATGAAATCACTGGGAGGGTGAGACACCCCCCTCACCCTCCCTATGGCGACGGTCCTGTGCTAACTAACGCATTCGATGTGCCTTAGATTGCTTTCAGCAACAGAAATTGTTTCGTCCCTTAATGGTATTCTCGAGCTTCTCAAAATAATGTTTGTTTTCATTATTTCCCTCTAAAAAGTGAGTTGTCGTAAATGGTGAAAGCGTAAACACAAGAAAACTCTGAATTAACAAACTTTGCATTTGCATGAAATTATCAACGAATATGCTCGTCTGTTCGATGCATTTTTTTTTTTTGAAAGAGGATAACGTTATACCAGTTTTTTTTTTTTTTAATTGTTTTGTGTGAATTTGTAAGAATATAGGTTTTAAGATCTATATCTAAGATATAGATCTTAAAACCGAGCTTAAGATAATTTTAAGTTCGAAAGAAAGATTTGATAACATTAGCAGAAGAATTAGTGCTTTCATCTCTGCCTAGTTTAAAAAGAATTCGTTTAACTAACCTTATTTTCCTGCAGCGTTTTGTTGGAATGGATAGCATGCAATATATTTTCTTGAATATATTATCGTAGAACGAAATGAAAAATGTTTAAAGCTGAGAATTTTAATCACCAAAATTGTGCAATTATAGTTAAGGGTTATAGTTTTAGTACTGCGCGAGTAAAAACCCTTGGCGCGATTTTGCATGTCAGTTGTAAACCATTTTTATTTTTTATCATTGTGTAGATTAAGAAGGTAGAAAGATTTACAGAATTCCATAAGTTCAAAGAAATAATGGAAGATCAAGATGAGAATTTTATTGATGATGTATGATGGAATTTAATCATAATCCAGAAATTAGAAACATACTAAACAGAAAAAATAAAATTAACCGATTCAGCAATTTAAGAAATAACTCAGCTACAAATGTAAAACAATTAGCACTAGCCAAACAAGATAAAGCAGTATCATATCTTCCTTTTTTGATAACACTGGTAAACAAAGGTTTTTTTTTTACATGAAATGTTTTTAGTGCTCTTATTGCCACAATGAAAATGTAGTTCCTTCAAGAATTGATGAATATCCAATTCAACATCGGGGAAATGGCTGCTTACAACTACAAAATTTGCATTAATTTCTAACGTTTAGTATTGTTTCTTGAATTCTCATTTCTTTCTACGTGGGCCAGAATATCCACAAGACTTTAAAAACTAATTTAAAAAGAATAAAACAAATGTCATGCATACAAATAAAAATTACTTGGCTTATTAGCATTTTCTACTCTACAGCGTATGTTTGTTTTACCTTTTTCATCCGCCATTAGACGGTGGCTGCAGTGCCCCTTTTAGTTTGTTGGAATTGCGAATACATTACAATTCTGATTTGGGAATTACGAGGCTTTTTTTTTTTTAAACTTTAGCTGACAACACTAGCTATCATACGGTCAATTAACTGGTAGCTATTGGGTGAGCTCGTCGAACGTAAGCATACTTTAGTGAAAAGGAATATTACTCATCTTTAAAAAAATTTTTAAAAAGTCATTCAAAAACGACAAAACCACGATGGTCGTGTTATTGCACGATGCTCGAGCGAGCCTAAGTATGAGCTATTTAAGTACGCATACAAAAATATTGTTACGTATTGTACGTTATTGCCATAAATGTTAAGTATGTATGAAATTTTTGCAATATACCACTATATTTCATAGCTATTTACTGCTAATGAACGAAATATGCCAATTAACGACAGACTACGAAAACAATTGAAATGGGTAACTTATCTGTGAAGAATGAAATGGGAGGTTAACATTGCAAAACTATTTGTCATCCATTCCATACACAGGGTGTTCCGTTTAAATCTGCAAGACCTTTTTTTTCGCAACCGTTAGTTCTAGATGTATAAAAAAAAAAGTTGCAAAAATGTTCAAAATCAGATGTAGAGTTCAGATATTGAAAGTTCGAAGTGAAAATAAAAATAAGTCAAAAGATACAAAAATTAACTTTTTATACGGTCCCCAGGTCCTCTAACTTATGTTTAGGGAAATAATTTCCATTGAAAAATAATTCCAACACAAAAAGTTTGAAATAAGTACGACCAATATTCACCGAGATATGAAACTTAACAAGTGTTTAAAATCATATGTGTGCATAGAGTGTAGTTTTTCAAGTTGTGTGAGGTTTTGTAGTGTGTTTTTGCATATCATGCCATAACATTTGCATTTATTTTTGAGTCTAAATCAAAAAATATAAATTCTTTGATTTTCTACATTGACAATTTGCCCTTCTTCTGAAAGGGCGATAAATTCTAGCATCTTCTTTATGGTTCCTTAAAACTTTGAAATGGAATATCTCCTTGAGTTTTGGTCGCACAAATATCAAGTTTTTTGCGTCAGTAATAGTTTTCAATGGATATTATTTCTCTAAATATTAGTTAGAAGACCTAGTGCCTATATAAAAAGTTAAATTTTGTAATTTTTGACGCATTTTTATTTTTGCTTCAAACATTCAATATCATAACTCTGCATCTGATTTTGAACATTTTTGCAATTGGAAGTATACATCTAGGACTAAAGGTTGCGAAAATAAAGGTCTTGCAGGTTAAACGGAAAACCCTGTATATTCGATGTATAGAAGAGTAAAAATTTGAATAAAATAGTGCGTAAGTCTCGATTTTGAAAATAAGAAACGGCTGAATGTCCTTTACCTCCCAGGTTCTGATATGCAGGTTAAAACGGAACACCCTGTATAAGTACAATAGAATGTAGGGACATCTAAACTGAAGTTTTTGAGAGGGGGGGGGGGGATCTTATCGAATGATGAAATAGGAGCATGCGCATTTCTCCCACATACTTTACATCTAGTGAGAAAAAACATTAGGCATTATTGAAAACAATTAAGAAAAAAAAAGAAAATCTGAGTGGTGCAGCATTGCCTTCAATTTCCGAATCGTCAGGAAAACGTGACGAATAAAGCACGGGCCCACTAAATTTCGCTTACGCTTATAGGCCGTGACAGTCGCTGAAACTCATGGCAACAAAGAGGGCGCTACAGGGGACCCTCTATTTTCAATTACGTTGCCATTGCTTGGTGGATGAAGGGTTCCGTTCAGCGTCTCTTGCGGTCAAAATAAGCGACGTCCAATCAAAAATAAACTTTGAAATGCTGACATTGATTGGTGGATGCATAGTTGCATCGATTTAGCACGGAAAAGTCATAAATTGTCAACGCCATAAGTATGGCCATGAATAAAGACATTAGGGGCGTGGGTCAAGGTCACAATTACCTTTCAACGGAGCGCCCCTGACAAAATAACCACACTCAATGCTCTCAAAGCTTAAATTTTACAAGGAGGGAATTCTCATTTCATAAGCATGCATACGTCAGGGGTTACTAACCGGTTCACGAACCAATGCCTCATCGAACACTTTCGGTCAAAGAGTTCTATAGAACTCTTTGCTTTCGGTTGATCACCGGTTACTTGCGCACACAAATAACACGCAGGGGAAAAATACTTACAATTGGTCAAAAACGTCACGTGTTCCATCAACCAATGAACCAGCTTAATATGCGACCAGTAGATCAACCGGTGAGGCTCATAGAACGCGGAAGCAACCAGTTAACGGTAGCTCTCAAGAACGCTGCGGTTAGCTACCGGTTAAGCTCGTCGAACGCAACCTGTGTGTGTGTATGTAGGCTGGGACCGTGTCTTTGATCTTTCAGTTTCCCCGCTTCGTGGCTAAAGGTAGAGCCCCTATAACTGGAGAGGCCGACGCATCCGCCATTTTGGAGCAAGCGTACTACAGGAAAAGCTACCTTTATTGGCAACCATTCTCCAAACAGGGAACGAGAGAGTCGGAGAGCGAAGGTGAGCATTGGCGAAATTTTAAAAATAGTTGGCGTCGTTCCCAGGCTGCCAGTCACTTCGTGCGCTATTATTTATCCATTTCTTTTTTCTTTCTGCATCTGCTAGAAATCTGAAGAGCTGAAATCCTTTTTTGGAGCTGTTTACACAATTAACAGCCGAACAACCACCTATTTGACTCAATTTAACACATGCTAAAGAAATGTAAACATCAGCAGCAATGCTCTCGCTACCAAGCACTGGATCAAGTTTGCTCCGAAATGGCGGATGCGTCGGCTCCTCCCCTATAGGGGCCTTAGCTAAAGGAGGGGTGAAACGGCCGTCTGTGACGTCATCCTGGAAGCACTGACTTGCGTATTTCCATAGCTCAATACTGGTTTGCATCTTCCATTTTAATTTTTCTGCTCGCACTGTTTATCGCACGGGCTCCCTTTGCCCGTGCCCTGGGCATGACATTTCCAAGAAAAAGGCCCCCTTTGTTTACTTCATCTGTCGGCTCTCGCTGATTGGGTTTAGCAACCTTTTCCTCAAGAATCCAACATTAGAAGGTGGGAGGGCAATTTTTCATACTTCATTTAAATTATTTTTCAAAAACTATCCCAGTGCTTTGAAATAAATTCTTTAATTCTTAGTATTCCTTCCTATATTGTTTTCCCTTTTTCGTTCGGTGAGGGGGGGGGGGTGTAGTTTATAATGAATTTAAACACAGAAGCAAAAATAAAATAACTAATGACTAAAATTAAGAGCAGCTGCAACATAGGTTTTGGTATAATTGGAAAAAAAGGGGTCAGACAGTGATAGGGGTGGACGGGCCCGCCGGCCGATGCGCCCTCAATGCACCTTCGTTATTATTATTTTATTTTTTGCACCCTCAAATTTGTGTGACTTCTTTTTTTTTTTTTCATTCATTCATTCTTTTTTTTTTTTTTTTGCACCTCTTCAATCCTGAGCCTCTTCTTTTTCTTTTTTTTTCTTGCTTCCTCAAACCTAAGCTCAGTTTTTCTTTCATCCCTTGAACCTGTGTACCTTCGGTTTATTTATTTTATTTTACTTAATTTTTTACGGACTAAAACCTGTGCGCTTTAGGGGTGTCCCCCCCCCCCTTAAACCTGTGGGCTTTCGAGGTTTTTTTTTTTTTTTTTTTTTTGAAACCTTTGGGAGTCAAGGTTGGTTCTATCTTGGGGAATCCTGTTCGCCCATGAATAGTTATGGATTTCAGAGTGGTTTTTTAAAAATTACCAATGAATTCAAAATGTTATGCATTTTTTTGTTATTTCATAATCAGTGATGTTTATTAAATGAAATTATTTAAGAATGTAAATTAATTGGAGATTAATAAAAGATATGCATATATTTGATGACTTGTGCATCTTTTAATTTCAATTCGTATTAATTCGTATCGCTTCATAATTATTTCCGTTTTATAGTTGCGTACCTGAGTGGTTATTCTTTATTTATTTATTTATTTTTTTTTTCGAGTTTAAAATCTTCTTATGAAACATACTTACCTGTACACAAGAATCAAAATATTTAACAAAAATTGCTTAACATAAGTTCGAAATTTCTTCAATTGAGCATCAAGTCGAAAACATGAAAGGGTTGGCGGTGCATATCTTTGATGTTCAGTTTCGTATAACGCATATTTTTCCATCTAGAGTTGCGCATATATTCTACAAATGCAATTATTTCAGTATATGTATTTATTGCAGCTTATTTCATTTATTTGAATCAGAAATAGCAGTAATTACATAGTTGATCATACTTTGAATGTTCATCAGTGGTATCCATTTGAAAAGTCACAGCCAATAGTTCTTGGAAATATCAGTTTAAAGTAAAGGTTTGGTCTTAAAAAATATTTCATCGGATAATATTTTTGGGGGGTTATTAAAGAAACGTTATGTATCAACCAGCTTCTGATATTCCGTACTTATTCCTCTATAGTTATTTTAGTATTCTGCAAAAATAATATTTTAATATATGTATTTATTGTAGTCATTTATGTACACAGCTATTTGCATTTTGAATCAACATAGTAGTAACAAAATCTTTCCATTATACACGAGTAACAGTACTTGGGAAATATCTGCTTGTAATAACAGTAATTGCTTTAAAAATGCTTCATGAGATACTTAATTTTTTTCATAAAAGACGTATAAATGAAATATTACCATGTGGTAATCAGTTTCTGAGTATTTGTATTTTTCCCTCTATGTTGTTGTATATATTTTATAAATGTAAATATATAACTATTTTGAACTAATATAGTTGCTATATGTTATTAAATTCAATCATTATTCATTGAAAAATTCGTTTTTTACTTCTTAGAATTAATATTAATTTATTATATTATTAATATTAATCATGATTCTTTCTCTCTTCTACAATTTTTTGAAGACAAACTTTAAAGTAAATGAATAACAGTAATTTCTCTTTCAAATCAGGAAAAGATTTTTTGTAGTAGTTTACGAATTTAATGACTCAAATAGATTACCATTTTCTTCTAATAAAATTATTTTAAGTTGTAGTCAAACTTGGTTTAGTTTCATAATAATTATCGTTTGAAATCACTCATGATCAAGTTTTGTTTTTCCATTTTATTCGAATTCAAAATAATTCTCGTAAAATATGGGTGAGACACTAGTATCAAAAAAGGTAAATTAAGACACGAAGACTTATTTTTTTTATTTTTTTCCAAATTATGCTTTTACGTCCAAAAATAGGAGCGAAGCAATGCCATTTCCTATTGAAATCGTCTTAAAGTGCTCCGCGAGTGCTTCCAGAGCTACATCACCAATTTCATTCCCCCACAACCCGTTTCGGGAGATGGTCCAACCCTAGTCTCCTCTTCTAAAGACCCTGGTATGTAGGAGCATGTGTCTGTGCTTACGTTCGACGAGCACGACCGGTAGCGACCAGTTAATCACGTGACAGCTAATGATCACGTGCTTCAATCAACTGCTTAGAGCGGTAGCCGGTTGATCATAGAACGCTGCGGTGAGGTTCGTCGAACGCAAGGTGCATGAGTGTTGACAGTGCTGAAGCTCCCCTCAACATTCTGAATATGGATAACTTCAAAAATATTTTACCATTTTACATGCTTATCGGTTTTCGCCTAGTCCTTGATGATAAGACTCCATGGATGATAATAAGGGTAGCCCACCTAAGGGGGTCATGGCATATACTGTGGCATTGAAATTTTTAGGGAGATTGTTTTGAGTGGTATTTTCCCCCCTTTTTTGGGGGGGAGGTCTTTTGTCTTAGGGGGGACACCTCTGATGTTAATGATAGGTGATGACAAAAATGAATAACACTGAAATCGTACTTTTGCCCTGATGGCTTGAGTTTTTGTATTCATACCATGAGTCCCTAAAAAGGGACTTTATTCATGCCTTTCGGAATTGAAATTTTTTAAAATTTATTTATACTGAAGCTAAATAGTTTTCTATACATAGAGGACTGCGCAGGGCCTGATAACTGAATAGGCCAACTGAGCCGTGGCCTCGGGCCTCCACTTTTTAGAGGGCCCCAAATGGCTACTTTTTAAAAAACCAGTAGCTGATTGACTTCAGAGGAGCCCCGAAAAAGTATACGGCCTAGGGCCCCCTGATAGCTTAATCAGGCCCTGGGACTGCGTACAAAGAGCAATCTCGAATGCCTTTCTGAACACAATTTTCCTTGCTCCAGGACAACAGCTTCCCCCTTAGCTCAGTGGTAGCTGTTGGGTGCACGAAAAGATTGATCGTAGCCTCAACATTAAATTTTCTTCAACACAAGAAGACAACAATCGTTTGTAAACATTTCTAGCAAAACAAGTCTG
>NW_026557733.1:0-66410 GCF_026930045.1 Uloborus diversus
ATGCTAGCGTAACCCCACTAAAAAGGATCTCAAAAAAAACTTAAAAAAAAAGTTGAGAAAATCTGTAGGTATTTGGCCCACTTCATAAGCCTACATCTTAAGAAAATCTGCAGACTGAAGATCTCCAGATTTTCTGCAGAATGTTCTGAAGTTGAGAAAATCTGAAGGTATTTGGCCCACTTTTAAGCCTAAATCTTAAGAAAATCTACAGACTTAAGATCTGTAGATTTTCTGTAAAAAGCTCTGAAGAAAATCTTCAAATTTTTATTCTCAAGGTTTTCTTAGAATATATAGGCTTAAAGTGGGCCAAATAACTTGAGATTTTCTGAAGGTGGGCGTTTCTGAAGATTTTCTTTAAAAATTAATTTTTCAGAAATTTTATTTATTTATTTTGAAAAATAGAGTAATTAATAAAATCTTAGAACTCTTTCGGCTAAAACATAGTTCCAAATGATTTGAAACTCCCTAAAAATTGCATAATGATAATTTATTTAATCTAGATTTGATTATGTGCTTAGATCATCCAAATAAAAGCTTAACAAGCATTTGAAATTTCAATCTACATACATGAGATGCTGTCATAACAAAAATTTCCTACCATTAATAACTTTGAATGTAGTACTTAAAATTAGTTCAGAAGAATAAACCTAGAGTTTTTTTTTTTTTTTTTCATTGTGCTTGGCAAAAACAGATACCTAGAAATAAGATTTTTTAATTTAGACTAAAATGTGTTCACCGTACTGATGTAGGACAGCGTATACAATGTGTTTTTAATTCATAGGTGTTATGAATAGGATACTTTTTTTATATCTTGTAGATGGAACTAATTCTTTTAGGATAATGGTTATAAGTCAAGTATTTCAAATATAAATTGACAACAGAAATCCCTTCTACTTCAAGAACAGTTAGTTATACTGTGAAAATTTTGTTGTGAAAAGTATTTCATTGGCTATTTGAGAAGTGGTATGCACCTGAATATTTTTCCAATCAGAGTAGGAAGAATATAATTTAATGGGAAGATAGTAATAACCTTGAAATAATTTTATTTTTTTTTACATTATAATATATATTTGCTCTACTCTGATTTTGAAAATATATATACTGTCGGCCCTGCTTAATTGAATACTGTCAGTTCCAAGAAATATTATTTGATTAAGCGGGGAAATACTCTTTACCATACCAAATTGACAACATTTGTCTTAAAACGTAATAATAATGAATCAATAACTATATAATGGAAGTAATGTTTTTGGTAAAAATATATTGAAACAAGCTAAGTGAACGACAAAATAATAGGTATAATAATTTTAAATATATATTAGAAGGGCGCAAGGAAAAAAATTCAACTTACAACCTCATCTGTTGTATGCGAAAAATATAATTTAATATTTTTACATGAATAATTGTTCATACGTAATTAACTTTTAAATTATTTAAAAAACTTCTTAGTAAAATATTGTGAAAGCTGATCAATATTGTTCGATTAAGCGAGGATCTTTGACAATTCCTCAGTGGGGAAGTATTCAGTTCCAAAAGGTTATATTCATATTTGGGGTATTTGTTTATCCGTTACCCGTTTAAGCGGGGCTGGCAGTATATATAAGAATACACACACAATATAAATTTTTTGTTCTGATATGAGATATTTAGCATCAACTCTACACTTCTGAGACTTAATTGTGAAACAATTTCTTTATTCCTAAACACATTTAAATATATATTACTGTGAAAGATTTAAATAAGAGAATGTTGACATTCACCGTCTCATGTGGACAGTTGCCAGATATTTCAAACTTTTAGTTTCATGTAGAGTGAAACTTTGGAAACTCGACTTACGGATAACTCGACTAACCTGGTAGCTCAACATGTATTTTCCTTATGGTTGGCTCAATGCTAATTTCAATGGGCTAAAATCTCTCTAACTTGACGCACATTTTCAGGAACCCCTATAAGTCAACATCCAATTGCTATTCTAGTCCACAATTTTTTCTTTCAACATTCTTTCATACTGACCTTTTCTCAGAACCTTATGCAGTGATTTCTTGGTCAGTCAATCCTTTTAGAGAATTCCATTTTTATCCAGGGGAGTCAGCCACCACTCTGTGCTGTTAGTGCAATTCTAAAAGGCTAAGGTAAGATAAATGTCCTCTAGAGAAAGGTGGCACCGTGACATGTTTTTCAAACAAGGGTGAGCAGGACTTTATCTTAAGACGTGGCTGACAAGAATCTGTTTTATCTCTTTAAAAACAATAATAGCGGATTTATTATGTACTTTTTAAAATTAGAAAATTCATTTACTGGAATAAACTTTCATAATGTGAATGTTAAGCATTTGTAAGTGCCAAGGCTTCAGAGTAGAGGGAAAAAAATGACCGTCCCCGACTCTGGAAATTTCATACCCTTAGACTACGACTCAGCGAGCAGTGGCAGAGTTGCGGGCTTAGGGAGAAAATGACTGACGCTTGAAATTTTAAACCTTCGACTCCTGAATCTGACTCTTTTGTCCTAAAATCTGTCAGGCTCGGACTCTGCAGCCTTGGTAAGTAAAAGTGATACATAAACTCTTCAGGAATTAAAATTATGGAACCTCAGTAAGTTGACATCCGCTTGAATCAACATGTTTTTAATTTCCCTTGGGGTGACGAGTTATGAAGCTCCACTGTATATATATTCAGTGATGTTCCCATCAATTTTTCTGAGGTTATACTTCCAGTAATCCATTACCCACAATTAGTGTACATGATCATATACATAGTATATTATAATATGAAAATTTATGCAATTTGAGGGTATACTATATGTCTAAAAAATGTTTGTGAGTATAAGGCATATATGAAGTATACCCTATGGGAACACCACTGTATATATTTCAGTAGCGTCACTACAAAGAGCGATGTTTAATCATTCAAATTTTAGCGAAAATAGAGCACTATATTGCAGGGAGGGAGAGGTTATTTTGCATGTGTATATACTTCCTTTAATCATAAACCTAAATTTTATCAAATTTTTAGATCAGACAAGATAAACAATAATAATGTAGGGCAATCACATGTGTTTATGTATGCAGAGGCACTGAAAATCATGCAAGTGCAGGCTGCTACATTTAGAGTTTTGAAATCCATGACTTTAGTTGCAACTTTCCATGACTCATGAGTTACAATTTCGTAGAAAAAACATGCATTTTTCACAAGAATACCGAAATTTAGTATTTTGTGAAAAATAAAATTTCAACCTTATGAACTACAGTTAGCACATTAAATTAATGCGAAATGTAATGAGCTGAATTAGAATTACTATTGTAACTAAAAAACAGAAAGAATAAATTTCATGAACATTTTCTGGTTTTCAACAAATCATACAAAAATTAGGTAGGAATTATCATGAAAGCAAATTTATTATTTTTTCCTTGAAATATCTGATATAATACACAATAATCTCTCAATTACTAAAAATACTGATTTTACAAAACAAAGGAACCTGCTAAGCTGGTTTTATTTACTGCATTTTTTTTTTTTTTTTGAAATTTATTTTTAAAAATATGTTATTTTAAGAACAGAGAAAGACGCTAAGATTTAATTCATTTGAAAGCTAGCAGTTTTCTTTTTTAAATGTGTGACTATCAATAATTTACTAATTACTAAAATAAAGTTCAGAATCAACCAAATGAAATAAATAAATAATCAGAATAAAATAAACAATTAAATTAACTTACCAACTTGATCAACAAAATTTTAGGAAAACCTACAAATATTTGAAACATTCTTCATGTTGTGTAAACTACATTTCCACACTTATGAATAATTTTAGATAAATATTATCCGAGCTTCCCATTTTCTATCAACATTTTTACATGTTCCAAACGGGCAAGTGGTAATGGTGTATTTTGACCCTATAATGAATATGCATAGATATTACAGAGACACATGTTGTGCGCACATACATTTGCTGTAGATATGTGCATTGCCTGATAATTGTTAATTAATATCCATACTAAGTATTATCTTCAAAATAGGTAAATTAATGCAAAAAATTCCCCTTTTGCTGTCATGGATATATGATTGGAAAAAAAGGCAATGGGATTGTCATTTATTTTCATCTTTCAATTGCATATTGTTTTTCATTTCTGCAGATATTTTTGAATTTTCAGCGCGATGCTTGATGTGAATAAGTTCTTTTCTTACTGTAAGAATAAGTTCTTGGCTAATGTGAAATTTTTGAAAATCAACTCTTTTCGTGCTTTGAAACAGAGTGCATAAATAAGATATTATGAAAGTAGAATCAGAATTAAAATTTTAACTTTGTTTAGCAATATATTTTTGCCTTTTAAAGCATAAAGTAGAAGCATTCGTGTGTAAAAGAGATACAGTAGAGTCTCAGAACTGAATAACTTGGACTCTCAGAAACACATCGAGTAGGGTGAAAATACTGTTGTTAAACCCCATTCCCGAATTCCTGGCATTTCCAAATTCGGCCACCGTTTACTCAACATTAGGATAAGTTTTTTGACTCTGCTGCACACGGTACTTGCCGCAATTGTGTAAAATCTAGGAATGTAGTGATTTCATAAGCACTGTGTGCATTTTAGGAGCACTAATATAAAATAATTATCCCCTCACACAAGTTTGTTTAACCCCTCGTTTTTTTTTCTTATTTTAAATGCATTTTAACGCATTAGACAAAACAAAGCTTTTCTAGAACTTTCCAACTTAAAAGGAGTTTATTCGAGATATAGAGAACTTTGTATTGAAAAAACTAAATTATTTTAGGACTGAGTGAAATCCTCGAGATAAAGAAATATTCAAGTTGTAAGGCTTCGTGTTATCGAGAGTCGACTGAATAGGACACCTTTGATCATGCCGGGATCTGTAACTTTTGGGCCCCTAACTGTCCACCAGAATATGCTATGGCACTAATGGCCACTGCCGTTTTAGAGGCGTGCCCCCTCCCTTCCCCACATGACAGGTACGTTAATTCGGGCCTGCCTTTGAAGACATTACGGTAAGGAACGGGGGGGAGAGTATACTATTACGTAAGTTTTGAGGAATGGAAGTTAAAAATTTATCTGAGACGATCTTCCATGATGTTACAAGGCTGAGGTTTGCAAATTTATAAAAGGGTAAATATCTGAAATCAATCTATTCCTCCTTCTTAATTCGCACCTGTGGAGAATACAAATTAAAAAATTTGGGGCAGTCTCGAAAAGTTTCACAACTGTCACAGAGGAAGAAAATAGATGCAACCTCGGCAATGGGATCCAAGACAGAAAAAAAAATCGATTTTAAGTAGAGACGTACCGAGTAGCACTTTGGCCGAGTACCGAGTACTCGGCCGAGTACCCAGTTCCAATTGTGTTTTTAAGAAATACCACTGACACACACACATGACGAATTATGAACTGATTAGAATAGTAGTATAGACCTCCATGTCCAAATAAGTTTTTAAAACAAAATTCCAGCTGAAATTTAATTATGCATTTTTTAAAGTAAAAATAAAAAAATACATTAAAGGTAGGATTAATCAAGTTGGAATTAAAACCAAACATATCAATCTATACTTCTAGTCCGGCAAACAAATGAATTTTTTAAAGCAAATGAAACAACGTTAAAAGCACAAACGTGCAAGAGCACTGCAGACACGTCAGTGACGGCTCGTCACTATGGGCCGAGCCCACCCGGATAAATTGTGCATAGTTAGATTATATAAAAATGTCTTTTTGTGTTTCAATTTTAAATAAAATCAGGCATGAAACTGATTTTAAATTTCTAGCACTCTGCTAATCACTAATATAAGAAAAAAGTGTTCCTTTTCTGTCGACTAGCGACAGCGCGTTAAGAATGATCCTTCAGGCCATTTTAACAACGGCCCACAACTTAACCAACCGCGAGCATTACGAAAACGGCAAGCGACATCACCCCGAACGATGTGTATGGGCCGGCTCCCTTCCTCTCCTTCGAAAAATATCTTCATCCAATAGCAATAGTAGAAGCAGTGGGGGGAATGTGTCTCGTCTTGCGTTGCTTATACAATGTTTCAGTGAAGCAAAGGGCAGAAATTTCGGAGCCCACCCCACGGGGAAAGGAAAAGTTCTCGCATTGCTTTCTCTCTCTCACTCTCTCTTTTGATTAATTCCATTTTTTCCTTTTCTTAAATCTTAAACGGCTGTTACTATCAGGTATTGGGGTTTACAATATTTTGGGTTCCCACTCATTTCATTGCATGGGATACCTATTTTAAATTTATTTATCTTTATGGAACTAAAAGCGCATTCTCGAAATTTCTGAATGGAGATTTTATTTTCGAAAAGGCGTTTGTCATTTTTTAAGTTTCAGTTTGAATTTAGGTTCAGTTGGTTTTCAGTGTCGGGATAGTATAAGAGTTAAGACTATTTTTTTGAATTAAAAGCTGTTCCTAAAATAGTCTTCATTGAGTGTGATTTTTTCAATTTTCTTTCAAGCTAGATATTTATTTTCATGCCTCTACTACGCTAGAGTATTCTAGCACTGAGCAAACCTTAATTATTACTCAATCAAATTAAAAGTAATTTAATTTTCTTATAAAAATAACGTATTGGTAAGTAAGTAAACTGCGTGTTTCTAGAAAAATTAGTTACCAGTTTCGTAATTTGATATAAACGAAGCATGTTAAAGTGAAAGTTAGTGCTGCTGCATGATCCCAGTCACAATCTAATTTTTGCTATCCTGCATGGGAAAAAGAGGGGGGGGGTCTCATTGGTCTTCATTGCCCTATTATTTGGCATACTCACCTTAAGTTCTCTTCATTTTATCTGTTTTCCTTTTTTTGTGAAAACTTTATACAATTGTCAGAGGCAACCCGAACTAAAACTTTTAGGAGGAGAGTGGTTAAGTTGTCAATTCACAAAATGAAACTCCGAACTTTACCAAATGATAAAAAATGAGCATGCACATATACTTAAATATAATTAGAAGATACTCTAGGCCTAAACAGCTATATGGACTCCAAATTTGCCAAATAAAGAATATTTTGGGAGGCCACAATGACTTCCATCGGGGGTGCCCCTGATAACAGCGGGCCCACCCGCCAAATTAAGCCACGAGCCATCAAGACAAGTGTTTCTGTATTACAAGGAACATCTTTTTCAGTGCATAAAATGCAAGAATATGAATGTAAAAAAAAATCGGATATTTGTCGGATGTCTTAAAATTCGTAAGCTCACATTTTGTGCATTGAAAAAAGCATTCCTTTTAATGCCAAAACACGTGTTTGCAGTGTTCCTGCACATTCATGCTTTTGACGTTGTTTTATTTTTTAAGAATAGGTATTTTTATACTTCTTATAAATAATTTTGGAAATGGCAAAAATCCATTTAATAATATAAACATTTCATATTTTCTGTACTTACCTTTTTTGTCCCCATTTTTAATAATTAAGTTTTATCAACTTTGGGGCTTTAAAATATAAGATTTACTCCATTGAAGCATAACAGACTTCATTATTCTCAAAATTTGAATTTTACTTGTAAGTTTGAATTGTAAATGATTGCGGTATTTTATATGCTTGCACTTTTTTATTAACTGTAAAATCCGGTTTGAACAATATTCAATTTTTTACAACTACTCGGTATTGGCCGAGTACCTCATCAAAATTTGGCCGAGTACCGAGAATTCGGCAAATTGTCCAAGTAAGCCGAAGTACCGAGTTCTCAGTATGTCTCTAATTTAAGCTATTTTTTTTATACTTACTGACAAAAAATGAAAGACGTATACAATAGGTTTCTGGCAAGGGGGACCGACCTGATAATAAATGCTTCAGCTATGGTGTATACGTCTGCCTTGCTACGCTTTCACTCATTCTCCGCTTTGTTCTTAATTTTGGGTTACTTATTAATTAGAAATTTTTTACTTACATTTAAGTTTTCATTTACATTTTTCACTATATAGTCAAGTAACATACGTCTATCTTTCCATGCTTGTCTACTTGCACATTGCTCAATTTATTTTTAACTATACATTTGATATTTGAGTGTTATTATGTGAAATTCGTTTTTCTTTAGGTTACTTCTATGCATTAAGTTACTCACAGTCAACTGTAGTTTCAATTTCGTGCAAATAACGCAATAAATAAAAATAATCAAAACAAAAGTAAAAAGAAAAAACCCGAACATATCATATAAAACGAACAATGTTTCAACTGCCAAAATACGCAATAAAAGCTGCACATGAACAAAAGTGTGATTTTTTCCCCCTCCACATTAGTATGAAAATTGAAGCACAGTAGGGACATCAAAGACTCAATTTGCATTAAACAAAAACAACGAAATAACGAAGCTGAAAATTAAGTATATATCTAAAGAATTAACTAGCAATTAAAGCACGTGTTTCACGTTAACAAGCCCAGCGATTTGACGATATAGGATAGTAAAGAAATCACATGACAACAAAAACCCTGTAGAAAAAAAAACCCGTAGCTCAATTAATATGAGCAAAAGCAGTTTAAAGACAAAATAAAGCTTAAAATTATAATAATAGCGAAAATAATTGAATGAGCGAAAGCATGGAAGAGGCAAACACGTAAACAAATCGCCGGTCGCCGGTAAAGCTGCAAGCAAGTTCTCTTCACTTCAAGCCCGAAACTGATTAGTATGGAGCAAAAAAAATATGAAAAAAAAGTGGTTCATAAATCATTAAATTTAAAAAATCTACAACAAATTGAAAAAGAAAAAAAATGCAGCATTTTCGGACAAACTATCAGAATATGAACTAGTGTTGTATTAATTTTCATTGTCGTGAATTGCTTAGATTTTGCTGGACTCTAGATTTTGCAGTAGGACAGGAAAGTTATTGCGCAATCAAAAGTTAATTTCATTTATAGATTGGTTCTTTTATGTCAATCGTATCTTGTTTTTATGAATAAAAATGTAGAAATATGTGTTCAATTAGTATAATTTTAATTCAAAAAGTAAAAATCAAAATTATGATATCAGTTATAAAAAAATAATTTAAATAAATACTTGATAAAGTAAATAAGTATTTGTAAATTTCTAGTTTCAATCTTCAAAAACATCAAAATTGCATTGTACTATCACAGATTATATACTTAAAACTTAAAGGACACCTATGTTCAAAATAATTTCTTTAACATCGAAAAACTCCATTCGACATCAACATTTAATAAAAGAAAAAAAAGTGTAAAATTTCCCAAAGAGCTATTTTATGACTCAAAATTTAAATTTATATAACTTTGGATTTCTTACTTTTTTTTTTAGAATCTCAAAATTTCAGTCATTGTAAAAAAAAAAAAAAGTGTAAACATTCTGTTTCACAGATTTTCTGGCGAAACGCCCTGCAGGGTCTATCCCCCCCCCCCCCCCCCCCAGCGCAAACGGGTGAAAACCCCTCATGTAAACTCTTGAGCATTAAGAGCCTGTTTCATATTTAGCAATGATCCGATGCAAACTGTGGATTATTATTAAAAAAACTCCGGGAGGGCGACCCCCCCCCTGCCCCCCACATATGGGCGAAAATCCACCTATGCGAGTTCTTACTGATCAAAGGATTTCTGTGTCAAATTTGTGAAAGATCCGACGAAAACAGATATTGTACAAAGAAGACATCTCAATGAGGGGGGTCGCCCCCCCCCTCATTAAGGGTCCCCCCCTCCCACACAAGTCGAGATTCCCCTTGCGTAAATTTCTGAGCATTGAACGACCTCTGTTCAAATTTAGCAAAGATCCGATGTAAACTGAATTTTTATAAGGCCCCCCCCCATGGGGGTCGACCCCCTACAGGGAGCAAAAACACCAATATGAGCTCCTCCTGATCAAAGGACCTTGGTGCCAAAATCCTTTTAGATCCGATGAAAACTAAAATTTGAATAAGAAAAACCTTTTTCAATGGGGGATCCCCCCCCCCCAACTATAGGAATGAGAGGAATCCCCCTCTGAATTCTTGAGCATCAAAGGACCTTCGCACAACATTTATAAAATGAATTTTCAAAAAAAAAAAAAAACTTTAAAATTTCGAAAAAGAAAATCGCAAAAATCGTTGTTCGTTCGATGCTAATGGTATCTGCAGATTTTTTTCAGATTTTACTTTAGCGCCAAATTGTTTTTAAATTTGTGTAGAAATTCTTGAGACAAATTTAGCAAGCTGTGAATGACTCTAAAATGGTTCAAAAAATTCTTGAGATATTTTTGAGGCAAAACAAAATCTTAAAAATATCTTCAGATTTCTGCAGAATTTCTCAAGAAAGCGGCACTTTCTAGAGAAAATTTTGAGATCCTTTTTAGTGGGGTTGTCACCATCCTGACTCACCAGGAGGGCTCCTGTAATTCATAACGTATCAAAAATAGATACAGCTAGAGCAGAATTGCCAGCAAACAAGCATTTGGCTGCAGTGTTACAGCATCCAGTAACGGCAATTTATCATTGACTTGATTGACGGGCGCAGTGCGCAGTCAATCTGGACGGACCGTAGTGGAGTTGAAGACGAAACATTTAATAAAAACGATTAGTATATTTTGACCCTGGTAGATAAAAAAAAATTCCCGACTGTGGGCAGTCTGTGTTAAAGAAAGGATATGAATCATCCTGTTCTTAAATTTTCCACGCGATCATGATTCACTACTAGGCGCCAGGCTGGTGTTTAGGAAGACATGAAATCAATGCGCCACACAGAAAGTAAATAGAGGAAACACCCTTTTCTTTTTCGCCATGCGTGTCCTAAGCTTCTTTTAAAATAAAACTATCATGAGTAACCGATTTTAGGACCTTCAAGGTATTCCAATATTGGAAAAAATGGATCGATTACTTTCTAACAATTAAAAAAGAAACAATTTAAATTATTTTTTAAATGTTACAAAGTTGATGGATTGAGCAGAAGTTTTGTAATGTTCAAGAAAAAAATAAGAGGAAACATGCACACAAAGGGAACAAATCACATAATACGTCGCATTGACAATTACCCTAATTTAGAGTTATTAAACACTAACGTTAATAATGCGATGGACAGCAAATTATAAAGACTCGTTTTCAAACAGATTTCCCGCGAAAATACAAAAGCAATTGTCTATTAATCAAATAAGTAATTAATTTTCCCTTCGTTTGTTTAAATATCAAACAGCAATTTACATGCTTCAAATGCCATAATAATGAGTTACAAAAATGATTAATTTTAAGCAAACACATGTTTAGACACATATTTTTTCCCATATCAAAAGATTATGAAATTAATTCTCACCTCACGACGAATAAACTTATTATTTATTCTTTGATATAACTGGTTACGAATTCTGGAGCTTTAAAAGGAATCTTCTCAGGGTTTTTTTTTAATCGAAAGTTTTACAAACAATGACCTTATTACAGCATTTCAACTTTCATCGTGGTGTTAAAAGTTCAAATGAGTTGTAATTTCTGTGCTAAGAAAGTTGAACTATATTATTAGTTAGTAAGAGCATAGACTATAGAGGTACACTGGCGTTTGGACACTTGTTTATTTTTGACCTCTGAGGAAACAGAAAGTTGTAGTTTAAGTCGTAGCCATCCATGTCCTCCCCTTCTTGCTTTAACTTTACATTTTAATGGGACTTTTAAAGGTTTCTTTGGCTGCTTATTAGATTTATTTAGGGATCTTCCACAAATTATGTCACGTTTCGAGGTGAAGAGGGATTCATGAAATTGTGACAGTTTGTGACAAGGGGGGAGAAGATGTGTGTGTGACAGAAGTGTATGAAGATATGAAGTATGACATGACACATTTTGGTTGACATAAAAAGTTTTCTTATAACAATACGTTGATGTAATATAGGGTGACATGTTGATAGATGAGACAAAGGAAAGTGGTAAGATGAAGCGTGAATGGTTCTCACACAAAGGGGTTGGGGGACAAATATGCTGATAAAAAAAAGTACTACATCAATTCTGGACAGCTAATTAGTGGATTATTTTGCACTTCAATGGAACTTTTGATGATTTTTTTAATTTACTTGAAAGACTATTTTATATTTTAATAGAACTCTTAAAATTATTCAATCTCTACATATTTTTTCCCCTTGTATTTTTGCTTTAGCCCTGGCTTAGGGCGATAACTTACTGCAAAATATTTACTCTCTAGTTTCATTTATCTGACAGATTATTTTACACTTCAATTAAAACCTTAGTGGTTTTTAGTGACCTAATTTATTTATTTGTTGGACTTTTCACATTGTGATGGAGCTTTTGATGTTTTTGAATTTGGTAGAATATTCTACATTATTAATTGGTCACTTAAAGTTATTTAATCACTTGTTTTATTTGTTTGGCGGATTATTTTCCACCTTATTGGAACCTTTAATGTTTTTTAAAACTTCATTTATTTAGCGGATCCTTTTACAGTTCAATGGAGCTTCAAATGTTGTTTAGTTTACTTTGCAGGTTATTCTATATTTTAATAGAACTTTTACCGTTATTTGGGCGCTTGTTTTATTTATTTATTTTTGGAGCATTATTTTTCTTTTTAATAAAAACTTTAAAGACATTTAAAGGCTTGACTTATGTATTTAGTGATACTGTTAACATTTTGATAAAAATTTAAAAATTATTTTTTTTGGATTTCAAAGCATTCGAGATTGTTTAGCTCCTTTTATTCGCTTTGCGAGTGATACATAGCGAGTCACATGATCCGTTACTATTGGCAACTATGCAATGATATTGGCTATTGTTATTGCGTGGAGAATTAATAAAAGCTAAATCATTGAGGAAAAAAAAATCTCGTCTCTGGTAATAAAGACTCTTACTTCCGTTTTTAGCTCGTAAAAATAAAAGTTTTTATTATAGAGGGGTTCTTTTTTTAAGCAATTTCTTTCGGATTGGATGTTTTTTTTTTCTCGTTAATATATATGTATATTTTTAAATATTATTTAATTTTACGCGCTTAAACTTGGTAATAACGTATAATTCTTCCTTTAATTATAACTAACTTAATAATTTGTTACAACAAAAAGTAAAAAATTTATCTTTCTTACTGACTGAAAAATGTGCATGAATTGAATAAAACGCACAATACTTTTAAAAATGAAATGAGGATTAATTTTAGCTTTGCCTTTAGTTCCCTCTCATGATATTTAACTGTAAACTGGATTGGCAAAATCTTCATCAAAAGAAATTATAAAATTGGTCAGTTGTTCTCTTTTCTTTTAATTTAACTGTTTACTTCTCTTATTAACATTATTTGATAAAATCATTGGCATTCGTCAAATGGAAACTGATATGGATTCCAGTAGCGTCATCTATGAGCAAACAAAGTGTTCGAAAATCAATTCAATGCTCTCTTACTTCATTTTTTTTTTTTTTTTTTTTTTTTTTTTTTTTTTTTGCCGAGTGAATTAACTTGTATGATAAAATAAAGATAAAGACAATGAGCAAATTTAAAGAACAGTTCTTTCCTTAAATATTTGATACTGTTTCAAACTCGGGAAAAAAAAACGTAGGTGTCCAACTTAATACATTTCTTTCTCCTGTTAACGTCATGGAGAAATATTAGGTGATTAATTTCTAAAAAGGGAAATCCAAACACTACGCATTGTAGTGCGTGTAGGGACCAATCGAAATCAAGTTTGTCAAAAAATGGCAAACACATACTTCACTTGAAAGTAGTATATAAATTTGAACAGTAATTGGCTTTTGTGTACCATATGTCCAAGTCGGGGTTCCTCCCCCCCCCCCAAAAAAAAAGAGAAAAAATGGGGGAAAACAAAGAAAAAATTTAATTTCTAAATTTTTACAATAACAGTTATTAACTCAATTTAGAGTTTCAAAGAAAAATTTAGTAGTAAAATAGCTAAATTAAGGACTAGAACTGCTTAACCTCAAAATAACATTACTAGGGGGCTGCCGCCTCTGCTACCTGTCGTTACCAACCCTACGGAACGGCGCACAGTGTGGCGAAAACGCCAAAAAGCGCTTATAAATGGTTTTTTTTTTTCCTATATTAAACCAACTGAGGATTAATAAATTTGCACAGGCCTACCTCTTAGGCAATCGAACTGGAGTTTTAGAGCCCTTCGTCCACTACAAAACTGTAGGGCGCATTTAGAAAGTTGGAGAGCTATGAGTGCAGGAATTAACAAAAATTGCTTTCAAGCAGTCTATAATTTTTTTTTTCTTATTAAAGGCCGGTATATTTAATTTCTCTCGTGTCCAACGATAGTAATAGGACGAAAAAAATGAGTAATCAAATCTTCAAACCGAAAATCAGTTTTGATCAGCACCGAAAACTTGGGAATTCAAAGTTATTTTTTACAAAACACTCTACAAAAAAAAAAAAAAGTCCTCTTATGTCCTCTTAGAAATTAATATTAATTAGCCATAAATGGTCTGTAGAAGGACCCTGAAAAAGAATTAGCTGCGTAAGCCTGCGAACTTTGGACCCTGAGCCCAAACAATTCGAGAAAAATCCATTATAACATGCCTGTGTAAACAAACAAGCGAGAGGTTTAAAAACATGTTTAAGCGCTTTTTGTCATTTTTGCTCCACTGTGTAGCAGGAGAAACGTCACGTACGCTGCACCTCTTAGCCCCTATATTTGATATTATTTAGCTTATTATGGTACATATAATCGATTTTTTTCCCTTTTAAATTTGAAGAAAAAGTTTTTTTTTTTTTTTTAAATGGCCACATTATACATATATACAGCGTTTGAGGGACCATTTAAAATTGTGGGAATAACCCTTTTTTTCTGATGTTAGTTTTGAGCCACATGTAAAAAAGTGAGGGTGTGAGACACTAGAAAAAATGAAGTGAAAAAATAAGGACCACCCCAATGTACATTTATAGTTGGCAATCGACCAAGTATTTTTGTAATACCGATTTATTTCGAGGTAAAATTACTTATTTCGTCATGCTATTTTCACTAACTGTCCCCTAATTAGAATCCAGTAAATGTTTACAATTGCCAATCTAGATATTCAATAGTGGTAACAAGTAACTGATACCACTGCAACCATGACATACATGTTAATACTCGATTAATTACAATTGTTATCTTAGTTCTTCGTAATTCATCATTGTTTCTGTATTGTTGTGCAGCGTGAAAAGTAGATATAAACGGCAACTACT
This sequence comes from Uloborus diversus, assembly GCF_026930045.1. Classification (NCBI taxonomy): domain Eukaryota; kingdom Metazoa; phylum Arthropoda; class Arachnida; order Araneae; family Uloboridae; genus Uloborus; species Uloborus diversus. The sequence continues at coordinate 15,073 of NW_026557733.1, forward strand.
ATCAGAAGCCATCTAACGATTGATAAATTGCCACATAATTATCGATTCAAATATCAGAAAAAAAGAAAATTCTATTCTTCGGAGCTGAGAGAACGAGGAAATCCTACTTTTAAAAGTCAATCATTCAATTTCTGTGTTCGGAAATTTTTTTTACTGTTTCATTAAATTTCGCGCCCATTTTCTCTTCGACGCAGAAAGTGACATAGAAAAAGGTTGTACTCTGCCCCCCCCCCCTTCTCCTCTTCATAATTACTGCGCTTAATAGCTCCGCTGTCGAACACAATAGCTGGCCTTAGCTTTGTCTAATGATACATTGCAGCGCGCTTGTGTTTGTCCAATATGTAACTGCTAATTGTTTCAGTTTATTGAGAAACATCTGATTAGGTTCCGTAATTGGAACAAACGAGGATAAACAGCAGATTAAATGACGAAAGGAATTTAATTTTTTTCATTTAAAAGCTCACTTGCAAATGATGCGAAAATTACTTCTTTGTGTTATTTATTAGCCATATTTGGCTCTGTGGAACCCGTTTGCACCCATTCTAACTCCTTAAGGTCAGACCTAAGGATATATATAATGGGTGCGGCAGTAACAGAAGTAAAACACGAAGCTTCTTTCGTAATTCATCTCGTTGGTCGGGCAGAAAAGAGTAGAGTTATTTGTTCTAGCTGGTTTCGTCACATTTATATCTACATTTTATATCTATCTTTTGTTGTATCGTAAAGTCGCTGAGGTCAAAGATATTGGTAGGATTTTTTCAAGGCTCGAAAATACTCCTTAATGTTTCTTATCGGAGTGAAGTTTTTTTAGAGGAGTGAAATATACTTACACTGTTAAAACTTCAGATTGCATATGGTACCTTTTTTAGGTGAAACGTTGTAATGCCACGAGACACCCACTTTTAGGGTACCATTTTGCCACCAATGGCACCCTTAAGGGTACCAAAGTGACCAAATGGCACCACAAGAAGTGCCACTGGGTGCTATACAAATCTAAAGGACACCGTAAAGGGTGCTATTTGTGTACCATAGAGCGCCAAATGACACTCTTAAAGAAGTGCCTCTGGTGCGACAACATTTCACGCTAAAAAATGCCATATGCAACTTGCAGTTTTAACAGTGTATGCAGTTGAGTTGTTATCAATAGACACCGGCAAAAAATTGCAAAAATAGATAGGCAAAAATTTAATCCCCTGGGTTCCATACGTTCTGCAACGCATTGTAACATTTTGTAATTTAATCAATTCCCCCCCCCCAAAATGTTCCTTATGTTTCCTTGTGCATGCTCTGGGTTGCAAATCTAAATTAACCATGTATCTACTTCAAGTTATCAAGTTACCATGGGATTTCAAGCATGTATCCACTAGTAGTTGCATGGTACGCTAGGGGTTAAGTAACCTGGCTTCTGAAAGACTCTTGTTCCGAAAGAACTAATCCTCAAGGTATTTTTTTAGTCTCCTGGATGACCTGGTGCTTGAAGATTGTCAAACCTTGGTTATCAATTCAGTATTTCTAAGAATGAAATAATAGGCGGCGGATAAAGATAATACGCGTATTATTTTGATTTTTAAGCTTCAGAAAGTTTTGCGTTCGACAATGATAAAACATTAAAATTTAATATTTTGAAAGTTCGGTTACACTTCACTCATCAAACCCGTAAGGTCTAGATATCATTCAAGGGTTAAGGGAGAGTGGAGGAGTTCATTTTAGAAGTTGAAATTGATTTCTTTTCCCCATTTTCCTAGATTTCAAATTTTCAAATCAAAATACCAAGCGGAAAAATACGCTTGGCTAAATTTTTAAGGGGTACTTTCAATTTTTAATGCATGAAACACGCTTGCACAGTTCATACAAATGTCTCTGGTTGCAATTAATATAGCCGAAAATTTGAACAATATTTATTTTTAGGTTTATGGTCAGAAAAATACACGGAACATTAATCTCGTAGAGGTAGAAGTTAATGTGGGAAAAGTAATATTCCGTGTGAAAAGGAGAAAAAATAGTGAAGGAAATTTCGATGAGATTTTAATATATTTTAAATAAAATATAATTAAATCCAACTAAAATTTATCTGTCCGTTTTGAAACACGTTATCCTGCACTTTATTTGTAATTACCATTTGGCATTTTATTTATCAATTATACAATCTGCAGATTTATTTATGTTAAGGTTTACGGATAATCTAAAGCCGATTTAACTTGCAGACAATTGACAAAGATTGATGACAAATCTGCCGGGCTAAGCGCAAAAGTCGAATCTGCAGCTGAGTTCAAAATGAGATATTGACATTTCGTCGCCTCAGAGCAACAGTAAGATATCTAATCCCAGAAACAACACTAAAATATCTTACTGCAGCTCTGTGGCGAAGATGTAAAGTTTTGTGCTTCCACGTATTTGATTCAGACGCAACTTTTTCAGAACTTTTCAAAAAATATTTCCCATGGACAAAATACCATAAAACGCGGTACTTTCGAGAAATATATTACAGAGAACCACTTGGTAACCAACTCAATTTTTGTAAAAAACGTAACTGCAGTAAAGTGCAGATATGACTTTTGTGCCTTGCACGGCAGAAATGATAAATCTATTAAGGGGTCGGCCAGCCGAAAATAACCGTTTTTGTAAAACAAAAAAAAAAAGTTTTTTATCAGTGTACAGAGTTTGGCGTAAAACGTAAAATAAACTTATTTTTTGCTCAAATTTCACATTTTTAAAAAAATTTATGAGAAAATAATGTGTTTTTTTTTTTTAATTTTCTTATATTTCATACATTGTTAGCTTAAAAAAATATAAAGTTAGTCAACATTTATTTTTTTGAGAAAAAAAAATGACCCTGAGCGTATGCTTATTCTTTAAAATGGAATTGGCCATATTCTAGCATCCGCGTATGTCATTGAAAATGTATTACATGCCCTTAAGTGTGACTTCATTTACAATCCCAAACAAAACTTCCCAAACACCAGAAAAAAGAAATATTTACAATTCTCTGACAGCCACCACCATCAGGTCTTCTCCTCCAAAAACAACGCCCAATCAGCCAGTGTCTGTCGCCTTTTGGCCCTTCCTAGGAGGGAATTCACACCGAGCAACAACACGCAGTTCATTCAACAGGTGCCCTTTTCCCATTCCCGATGCGTTGGAGGATGCGGGAGGATCATAAATCTCTAGCCTCCGGAGAACAAAAGGAGGAGAGGATGGAGGAAGAAGAAGCACGTCCTCGCCAGAGAGCATTCGGAGAATCGCTTCGGATGCAAACGACGAGCATTTTGTTTTATTTCCAACAAAAGGGCCGTTTAGACAATTTTGGTGGCTCGCAGAGGGTCAAGGTGCTTCAAGAAGATGCGCCCGTGGGTCAGAGTTGAGAGGGGAATGGACACGGGTTTTCCCTGCTGTTTTTCCCTCGCAGGGATTTTTTATATGAAGAGGGAAGAGACTGGCAGAGAATTCGTAACCGAGGAAGGAATATCGAGACAAAATAATATTGCACAGGTCACAATAACGACATACCTCAATTAAAGAATAATAATAATGTAATAAAAACAATAATAACAATAACAACCACAACCGCATCCACATAACATCCAGCCCCTGGTATTAATTTGAAATTTGAATAAAATATAGTATCTAACGTTCATAAAAGAGATTCAGATTAATTTGTTTCTATTTTTGTTTTTAATGGGCATAAAGGTTAAAAAATCGGTAAAATTACATGTTTTTTTCACTTTAGAAATAGTTACTAATGAAACCAACCAGATTTTTAAAACAAATCCTAGCCTTCCTTATTTGCTCATAGAAAAAAAATACCGAATTGGTCAAATGCTTTTGAAACTGTACATTTCAAAATGGTTGTTTTGTAGTTTCCTGAAAATGACTCTTTATGTGTTGAATTATTGAAGGCTTAAATAGGAGGTCCTATTGATTATAGGACCTCCTATTTAAGCTTTATTAAATTTAATATACCTATATTAAATAAAGTATTCCAAAATTCTTTTGGAATACTTTATCTGTCCATTAATTGTAACAATTGTATTAAAATAGTCCGCTGGATTGAAATGGATTGACATTTCTCTTTGTACAGAAACCAGTGCCTTTAAAATTCCAGAAGTCAGAGGCTCAATCCCGGTTGTTCTATCCCGACTCCACAGCCTTGGTTACCACAATACCAACCAATACAAAAAATGTCGAAAGAATGGCCTCGTTTTAAAATATAGTTTCTCGAGATCTTGATTTTAAATTTTTATATCTTTTATGATATTATATCTTTCATAAATCCAAATTTTCAAGCCTTATAGCTTCCATTCTTTGGCCAAAAAGACTTAATTTATCAAACATCAACGCTTAACTATACTTTTTAAAAACTAATTTCTCTTACGCCAAGATTCCTTTTGTTACTTTTTAATGAATGAGCCGCAAAACGTTTTCTCAAATTGATGTTTCTTCCTTCCTTTTATCTCTTAAAAAACTAACTTAGTGGACATAGACAAAAAACGCATTACCAGTTGGAAAAACATTATCTTCATTAGATTTGTCCTTTCGCATTAATCGCTTAACGACAAAAATTATACGAAAATCAGTAAAAATTTTGCTGGAAGAAACATCATTTGTAAATCGAGAATAGAAGGAATTCTCTAGAGGAAATAAATTTTATTCTCTTTGGTTTCAACCATACTGCCAGTCTTAGAGTATTCGTATACATACATGTAGAGATTTTTATGAAACAGCAAGACAAAAAGGGTTTTTATGTAAGTTACTGTAAGTGACCGTAAGAGTTATACAAAAGAACCTGCATTAAGTAAAGTAATCGAAACCGAAACCTCTTCGGAAAATCGAAGCTTCTGGATAAAAGAGGCACTGACAAATAGCTTCCGGAATATCACAAAAGAAAATCTAGAACGTTTAAAAAATCACTACTAGGATGAGATTTTTAAGTTACATCACTATAAGCATAAACAAATTTGTTCAACAAAAGTTTCCCTCGTCAAAAAAAGTCAACGAAAATTCAATAAGACAAAGTATGAGTAAATGTTCAGCTTTACTACATTATCATTAATACAATTAACTTAACTTTCGTTGTTTAATTTTAAACAAATTCTTTGTTAAATACTAGTTAATAAAACAACAGAAACGAAATTAGAATTGTTTTGTGTTCCAAAACTTTACTTCTGGGTTTAAAAAATTAAATTTAGTAAAAAGGCTGAAGTAGAATGGCCCACTCCCGCGACGGTGCATCCTCCAGATTGAGAGCCCACTAAATGATATCAAAACCCGTCTCAAATCCCACACCCTTAAAATATCGCCCCCCCCCCCCCCTCCTCGTGGGCATCTCGTAAAGATGTATAGAAAATTCGGTCTGTTGTGGCAAATGGTTGTGTATGTCCTTGGAGTTGTATTATACATTTATAAAAAAAAAACTGCTGGTTAAACGGAATTTCGGTTAAAAGAGTATCGGATTCTCGGGTTTATATTGCGCCTGAATCGGAAAGTAAGTCTCCCGTTTATACGGCGTAGGGAAAAACTTCCCTACTAGAAGAATTCTCATTATCCCCAGCAAACAAAAGACCAAAAAATGCCGACAAACTTTTGATTTGCTTCCTTAAAAAAGATCGGCTTCATTCTCATTGTTTCTCGGGATCGTGCCAGACGGGCATTGTGTGAAAACACTCGAAGGTCCCGACCCGGTCCTACAGTCCCAGGACTGACCCCCGGTCCCAGCTGCGTGCGGTTCTGCCCCTGCGTTCCATAAATCACCCCCGTTCATGCGTGGGGGGTGGACCTCTCTCTTTCGAACGCATCCTCTCTGGATTCCTGGTTTGACGAAGATGGTCACGTCGGCTGAAGACTTTTGCAAAACCGGGGTTCCGACCTATTGTGAGAATAGCTATATGATTATTATTATTGTCTGACATCTGTTGCTTGGAACGTGCGTTGCCCCGGGGTCCTCCGCCGAGACTTAATTATGAAAATTGCTTTTTTTTTTATCCTGCTCCATGTTCCTGGTTAAAAGATCTCGTACTTTACCCAGATTGCTGTTCGGATCACGTATTCATGATGATTGTCGAAAACACAAAAGAGAAGCGTAAAAGTTAATTGATAACTTTTTCCTTTTTCCACGTTTCTGTTTGTTGTCTTTGGTGGACATTGTTGGCCCAAGCCAACCTCTTCTGGAGGAATCCCGACCTCTTGGCTTCGATAAAATACGCGAAGGTGCTTGCCGATTGTCTCATAATTCATCTCTTTCGTGGCGGAACCTCTTCCACCGCAAGGATAAATGGCCCGACTTCGAAAGGAAGAGTTGTTTTCTTGTTCGTGTTTCGTTTAGAGTCGCTTTTGGCTGCTTTGATGATTTCTCAAAAGTCCACACTAATAAATATCACTGAAGGATTTTTAGGTTAACACTGTCCTTTCAGAAACTTGTGTTATTTCCTGTGTTGTTATTTTATTAGTTTTCGTTGTTAAATTTTGATTTGTATGCTTCTTTTCATGATTGAAGCACTGGCTTGGTTCTGATTCCTCTAATTGGTTCTTTCCATTCGTGCCTCTGACGCTCATTGGCTAATCATTCTCTCAATGTGACTTTAAGTATGATTTTTCTTGTGTGTTTTTGGAGAAATCAAAACTGCTTATTGATCTTACTTCGCCCGGTAAACTAAGGTGAACGTACGCTCCAAATTTCCCAGGATAGAGCCAAATTTTCAATCGCAGTTCTTTAAATAAAAAAAAATTTTTTTTTTTTGGTCCCGAACGTCTAGCATTTGTCTCGAAAAGCGGTATTGCGACTGAGCGAGCATTCAATATTATGCAGGGTTGTGCAATATTATGCAGAGAAAAAACAATAGACTCCAGCTTCGATCCCGACTCCGAGAATTTTAATTTTTGAGTCTTCAACTCCGACTCCTTTACTCCACTGCCAGTCCGACTCTGACTCCGCAAGCACTTGCAAAGTTACTGACTTTGGAGAAAAAATGCACTACTCCGATTCCATTTGCTCCAATATCAGTCCGACTCCGACTCAACAGTCTAAGTATTAGAATCACACACACAATACATCACATTAATATTTTCGAAGTTACGATTTTGCGAATTTTATTGTATTAAGATGAAAATGTAAAATTTCGGCAGAAAATAATGGGTACTCTTTTATAAACCACAACAGCTTACAAAAGTCATCTACATATTTTTTTCCCGAATCATATTGTCTATAATAGCTTTATGTGAGTAATTTAATTCCTGTCGTCTAAAAGTATGCCGTACGTTTAAAGGAATAATCGTAACAGGCTCTTTTTCAAAAAAAAAAACCGCCAAACTGGTCAAACCAAAACGCTTATTTGTTCGCAAACGTTGACAAAATCAACACTGGATCACTTCTTTCATTTTCAAAGAAGTTCACTAATCTGGTCAAAACAAATTGATTATTTGCTCGTCTAACGTTGACAAAATTAGTGCTACTGAAAACAAAAAAATTAATTTTCATTTTTTAAAAATGAGCAAACCATTAAATAAGATTAAAAGTTACATAAATAAAAAATAATCCACCCCAATCCTGAACCAAAAAATATATCACATTTGGATAACTAACTATTGAACTCATTTAGCTTTGAAGTATATTTTATTATTATCTAATTAGTCACGTTTATTTAATTTTCATGACAAGGAGAACTGTTGCTCTATTATTAAAATTTATTTCTAAGGCTACTTTTGGAAAAGAAAAATGGCGATAGCAATTTTTCCAAGAGCTGAGAGCAACCACATCGGACATTTTGAAAAAACAGAATATATTCTAAGAAATTTTCATGCCTCGGAGAAAAATAAGGCAGCTTCAACAAAATAATACAGAAGGTTTAAAAATTTACTATCATATTTCAAAACACATACCTCGTATTACGTAATTCTTTATTATTTTAAAAAATCCTTAGATCACTATTTTGAAAATATTTATTTAGTTTGATTTACATTAACGTAATCTGCCGTGTGCAGGTAAAGGGCAGTAACTGCAAATTTTTCATTTTTCATTTTTCTGCATTTTTGTCACCTAATGTACGTTATCTTTATCGTACAAGCTCGGCGAATTGGTTTCCGCTGAAAAAAGGGCGTGAAAAAGACGTCTAATTCCAACGTTTCCCTATTGTTAGTATTGAATCCAAAACGCGTTTCTTCAAATATCTCGAAAACTCATTTCTGCAGATACTGCCGTTTACCTGCACACGGCAGTAATATATAATACAGGCATCCAAGTGCCTCGGAATCGAATTATTTATAAACGAACGACATTCTCGACTTTACACAATCCTTTTTACGCGAAAACAGCATACAGCTCACAACAAACATCCAGCATCCAGCCCCTCGCATTCATTTGGATTTTGACGTCTTGAATTTAAATTATGGTTGCAATAAAAGTCAGTAGTAAAAACAAAAAAACCCAAAGAGTAGGGTCCTATCGCAATTCGTCATTTCGAAAAACATATCTTGAATTCAAGATCTCCAATTTAAAACTATTTTTATTATTTACTAGTGTCACCCGCACGGCTTTGCCCGTAGTAGAAAATTAAAAGGTCTTTCGGTTCGCCTGTATATTTACAAATAATGGATGATGAATTTCTCATCAGTTGGCTTGCCCATGTTATCGGTTCCACGTTATGATAACTTGGTAGTTTACGCGTCCATCTTATGATAATTTTGCTCGAGAAACTGTTCTTAAAATTGGAATAGAAAAAGAACAAAATCGAATTTTCGAAAAATCGCTTCGAGGTGCACACCCCATGCTACCAACTAATTTTGTGCCAAATTTCAGGAAAATCGCCCGAACGGTCTAGGCGCTATGCGCATCACAGAGATCCGGACAGGAATCCAGACAGAGAGATTTTCAGCTTTATTATTAGTAAAGATTTATTTATTTTTTTCAATTGAACATTAAAAGTGCAGTGGAAAAATTACGAAAAATTCTATAACTCATGGAATGAGTGAAACAACTCAACCCACCTCATAAGCTCGATGATTACAGTAAAAATATTAAGCTTGAAAATTATTGAAAAGTTCAGTTCTGCATACATTATCATACTCGACGTATTCTTGTGAACCAAAATTGCGTTACTTAACTAGCAATGTGAATTTTTATTAGTTATTGAAAACCCACGGAATGAGATAATAATCAGAATTATCTTTTTTTCATTAAGTGAAAGATTAGCCGTTGAAGCGTTCAACGGCTAATCTTTCAAATCCACGTTGATGAATATCTCAGAAAAGGATTTTTAGATTATACGTTTGCTATTTGAAGCACGTACTAAAAAGCATGTTGAACGTTTGTTTACTTAATTTTAAAACCATTTGTTAAATTCTCAAGTTGTTCAGATCGGTTTCTTTTATATTTCCTGGGTCTTTTGATGCTACTTTTTTCGTAACCTAAATAACTAATGAAATGCATCGTTTGAACTGATAAAATCAAGACTATATATATATATAATTTTTTTTTTTTTTTTTTTGTCAACAAATGAATAAATTATTACAGCGTTCAACGAGTAATTTTTCAAAAGTTAGCCCTCATAAATATCATAAAAGGATTCGATTTTTTTTAGTTTACTTTTATGCCATCAAAACTTAAAGTATGTACGAATGAAACTTGTTGAGTTTTGGTTTCCTAATTCGAAAACCGTTAATTAAATTCTCAAGTTGTTTAGATCAGTTTTTTATAGTTCCTGGGTCTTTTGATGTTACTTTTTGTGTAACCTAAATAAGAGATGAAATGCATCGTATAATCAAGACTATACATATTTTTTTTTTCAACAAATGAATAAATTATTACAGCGCTCATCGAGCGATGTTTCAAAAATCAGCCCTCATAAATATCGTAACAGAATTTTTTAAATACTTTTATGCCATCCAAAGTAAATAAAACTTGTTGAGTTTTTATTTTCAAATTCGAAAACCATTTATTAAATTTTCAACTCAAATATTTTTTTCAAAAGGTTCCTTAAACTATGCTTTTTAATATCATTCTTTATGCAATACAACTAACAAGTGGAATCAATTGCGAATGAGTAAAATGTAATCAGGACGTGAGATATTTTTCATGCCTCTACGAGCGTATTTCACACAAAATCAAAAATACGCCACAAATACTTGGTCAAAAAGACTGATGCTTTTTATACTTTATGAATAAACATTTATCATCATGGAAAATGAGGAAAAACAACAATTAGAATTTAAAAATATGAAAAACATGAATGCTTTGCTACATTTTTTAAAATTCAAAACATCAATCATTCTGAATGTTAAAAATCAAAAAACGTTGCAGTACACATTTCTTTCATCATTTCCATCTTCCACTTTATCGTCAAAAAGGATGTTTTTTTTTTTTTTGAATGAATCACTTTAGGCTTTGGTTTTGTATTTTCACGCCTCCAATTACCCCTTTAAAAAATATCAAGAAGAATTTCGCACCTTAAAAAAAGAGAAAAAAATGGCAATGTGAATCCTATCTGAACCTTTTCCAATCTCCGTAAAGGCATGATTTTTTCAACGCTTGACAAGTTATATTTCACCACACGTGAGATCTAATAAATATTGAAAATATTTTTTGAAATGATGCTATCTGATGTAAGACCAAATTTGAATTCTGGGGCCAGTCACAAATGACTTTTACGGGCCCCTTCCATATTGTTTACCCCTACGTCTCTACATATATTTCACCCCTCATTTTAAAAATCTTAGACCCCCTTCAGGCTCCGGCCCGGAGCCAAAAGGTCTCCCTCCTTCCACCTTGGGAAAGCCCCTGGTTCTTTTCCCTAATTTTGAGACCATTTATTAAATTTTAAGGCTTTTTTTTTCTCTCTCTACACTAGGGTTTGTAATACTACTCATTTTGATTACTTAAATATTTGATGAAATGAAAGCATTCTTAAATAATCTGGGCTTCTTCTTTTTTCCTCGACAAGTGAATCAACTATTTGCAACGTTTAAAAACATACAGAAATAAATATGAAGACACAATTTTATGGTTCTTATTAGAATAAACTAGATGGAAAATATATCTTTAAAAGAAAAAAAAAAGTAATACAATAACTATTTTTAAATCAGATTATTCATAATAAAGTTTAAAATCGTATAAAACATATGTAAACAGTTTTTCATCAAAAAAAAAAACAATAACTAGGTATACTGTATAAAGTTGAAAATGGTCAGGGAAAAAAGTGGAAATGGGGGGGGGGGGGGTTCTGAAGAAGTTTGTTTCCACTTGAGGGAAAATTGAAAATTTAACACAAAGTAAAATATTTTACTATATTTACATTCCAAAGTTTTTGTTTATTAAAACTTTTTTTATGTTCTGTGTCTCACATGAAAACATTAATTTTGATAATGCAAGCTTTAAGATCATTTAATTTCCCTGCACACCAAAGTATTATTTGCTGCTTTTCTCACTGAAACTGCTTGTATACGCATAACAGAATTAGTATACCAATATTATTAATCAATGGAAATTTTTCAGCAGTTTTTTTATTCCGTTTAATGGGTGTATGTATGTGAATACATGTATATAAATGCATTTATCTCTAAACTAAAAAAAGCAACTCTGTTGAACATTTCACAATTTACAAAGAAAAAAAAAAGAAAAGTCAATGTTTGTCTAAAAGAAAATATTACCGAACTATTTGCAAAAATGACATCTTATTCAAAATTAACGGTTAAATGATGATCAGAATAATTTGGTTAGTTTTTGGTGCTTTAAACAACGACAGCTACTGGCTAATTTTTTGACTAAATTTAAAAGTTTAGTGCATACTTTTGTTAAAAAAAATTATAATACGAACTGTACAAATATTTTTAAAAATTTAACATATTTTTATGTTTTCTTAATAAATATAAATCCTAAACCGCATTTTAATTTGTAAAAAATCAAACTTTTTCATTTTTTCTCAACTTTTCCAGAAAAAAAAAAAAAACTTTTTTTTTCACCGCCTCAAACATTCCGGAAATTTTGCATCTGTGAAACAAATAGCATGGGGTAGCTTTCGTATAGCAGTATATAAAGTCTAAGCTCAACTGTAATTCTCAGAATTTCAATTGAATCATATTAACAGAAAATTGCTAAAAAGCGGAAGAACCCATTCAATAGTATTAAAATACTAATCATGAGCTTCATAAATAAAATACATTGTCAGGCTTATGACTTTGTAAAAATTAACAAGGAAGCTAATCAATCACTGTTCATTACAGCCGAAACGTTAAAATTCCATCCACCCCAGCAGAATTTTTCCGACCAGCGGAGCAGAAAGATTATCTCAGCGATAACCAATCAGTTGACTTCACTTTCCACAGCCTACGTTCGGAAACTGAAAAAAAAATTTATAAGAAAAAAGATCATCGATGAAACAAAACAAAAAGGATTGTTTTATTTTAACCGATTCATTTCCCAAAAAAGAATTAAAGGGAAAGATTTTTTTTCAGACGATCGCATCTCAGGCGTTACGCCCCAGATGCGCCCTTTCGCTGAAAATCGTTCGTTTGATTTACGATCCACACGCATACCCATGTTCCATGCATGACTCAATTCTACCTGTTGATCCGAGGAACGAGCGGCGGAGAGAAGGCTTATTTGGGGTTTTTAAATACTCTTCGGGGGTCATGCACCAGTTACAAGAACATTGGATGGGTGGGAACACCAAGGATGCTGATGAGGCTTAATTAATAGCATGAAAACTGTTTCATTCCACACATAAGGAACTTAGCTCGAAATTCTTTAAAGGAGTCATGCTTATTTTTAATACAGAAACTAGGAACTTCTAACCTTGATGTATTTAAACTTATTTCTTCTAAATTGACCAACTGACGAATTTGAGTCTCTAAACTGGTTCATCGCTCATACTTAGATTCTAAAGTGGCCTTCCCCGAATTTAATTTTTTAATTGACCGTTTCACAAACTTCATTTTCACATTTCCACGAACTCCGTTGCAAAATTGGCCATTTCAAAAACCTAATTTTTAAATTGGCCAACTTCTGAACCTAAACTGCTCATCTAGCAAACTAAGTTTCTAAACTAGTCATCTCAGGAACTTTATTTTTAAATTGGCCATCGTTTAAACTTAGTTTCTAAACTAGTCATCTCGCGAACTTAGTTTCTAAACTAGCCATCTCCCGAACTTACTTTTTAAATTGATCATCTTTTGAACTTAGTTTTTAAACTAGTCCTCTTGCGAACTTAGTTTCTATGTGGCCATTTCACGAAATTAGTCTCTAAACTGGCCATTTCACGAACTTACTTTGAAAAGGTTACACATTAATCATACACACTTTTAGAAACGTAAAATGAAGATTTAGTTGCTGGAAAAAATATTTCGCCACACCAACTAAAACAATCAGTTCATGAACTTAGTTCGAAAAGCTTTACACTCATTTTTAATACAAAAATCAAAGACTTATAATCACTGATATATAATGTCTCTCAAAAGTAATTCGTAAAGGGACGCAACGTGACGTTACGTCTTCAGACATTACAGTAAAAAATTGAAAATTGTAACTAATGTACATTGTACCAAGATCAAAGTCGTTGAAAGTCATTACTTAAGAACGCAACCGTTCGTGGCGTTTAGTGTTCATGACCAAATTTTAAACAAACTTTGGAACAGTAAATAGTTAATGTAAGCAATTTAATTCTAAACACTCGTGTTGCTATTTTACTATTAATAGAAAAAGAAACCGCAAAAAATAACTACATTTGAGCAGTAAGAAAATCAATTAAAATTCTTTCAATTACTTCACACTAAACTTCAACGAAATATACATATCTCCTAGAGCGGTATAATTAAAACCAGTAATTTATAATCATAAATGACATAGTTTCATAATTAATCACAACGTACTGAATGTAAGTAATTTAGCATCATACACTGCAAAAAAAAAAAAAAAATAAATAAATCGAAGCGTCACTGATTATTTCCGTGTGACGTTTCGGAATTTAACGGATTTTCATCTATTTCCCCGTAAAATCAAGAATCTTTGCAAAAATGTTTCCTGAATTACTACGAGTTGCCCGAATGTAGATTTTTTACTGTTGTGAAAAATATTTTTAGCTACCGGTTTAAAGATTGACTGAGCGTGTTTAATAAGTATATGGACATTAGTTCGATCACGGGTTCGTTCAGACTGAGTAAGCCCCCAATGAGAGTGAATAAGTCTCTGGATAGCTGCAGCCTTGCAAGGCAAGAATTTCAGGCAAGGAAGATAGATACTTGGTTCTTACTCGCAATTCTGCCTTACCTTTGGCAATGTTTGCATTGATGATTCTGGAGCTTTTTTAGTAAATCAGAAAGGTTCTAATCAATTACGTTAGTCGTACCTAATTTCCCTTGAAGGTTCCAGCCTGGCTTATACAGGAGAGATTTCCAAATTCTTCAGAAAAATTCAAGAATAATTTCAGGAAGGTTACTGTCTTTTAGCCGAAAACGATCCTGGTTTTTGCAAGGTATGTTACTGGCAGAAATTGGGCGCATTAGATGCGCATTATTTTCGAGGAGCATTTCCGAATCGTTTTTACAGTGTACTATATAAAACATATTCCTAAGCCATTGCTATGATTGTAATCACCGCTTGGAGCCTCCACTATTTTTCTGAAAGATTTGAATGGCAGCAATCTCAATTTTTCCCGCAAAACTGGGCATTTTCTTTTCCTTTTTGCTTTTCTTTTTGAGCAATCACATTGCTTATTGTTCTCATTTGACTGCTTTGATGTTCCTATGATTTTATTTTCGCACCGCCTCCCTAAGCAGCACCACCGTCGGTCGGCCGCCTCACGATGCTGCTCCTCTAGCAAGCGTCCATATCCTACACAAACTCGCATACATACATACATACACACACCTACACACATACCCACAGACATACACACACCTACACCCACACACAGACACAAACACACATGCCTACATACACACACACACACTCGTGATTGCGAAAAAAATAATTTGAATTTCAAATGTCAAAATTCAAATTAATTTTTATTTTTATTTTTTTTTTTTTGAAAGAGGGCTTTCAGAGTTGCTTTCAGGGAAAGCAAAAAATGTGACAATTTGTGTCCCATAGTGATAAAATTGGGGGAGAGGGGGACACACTGTAGACTGATTTCGTTTCTGCGGGTGGGAAACAGATTAAGTTTTTTGGGAGGTCATAACCTAGAAAGATTTTTAGGGGAGGAATTACAGTGTAGAATGCTTTTTGAGCGGTTTTATGGTCAGGGCACAATGTAGAAAAAACAGCCAAATTTGGTGGAAAATGTTTCACAATAGGCCAGCTGGTGGCGTTGGTCGTCTACACCTGTGGACCCATGTTCTGACCTGGAGTGGCCAGTCGGTGGATTTTTGAGATGCAGAAAGTCATCAGCGCCCATGTCGTATGATTATACGGCATGTAAAGTAACCCTTGGGTATTCGTTTGGCTTAGAATTAGCTAGGAAAAATTAAATTCCTAGTGCAACTTCGCACCAAAGAGAGCCCAGGTGTCTCCATCTGGTGGAAACTATAGGCGTCCAAATTATCCGTGCCATTGACATTCGCGCCTTAATGGTAGCACATGAACGACTGGATGCCTTAACGGGGGATCGCATTAGGTCTACTAAAAGGCTAAATAGCCTAAAAACGCAGGCTCCCGTTGGAGCAAGAAATGTTTCACTATAAATTGCATAAGTAATTGATTTAATGTAACTTTTGTTCTTGCATAATATGAATTTAATGACGAATATAGATTTAATGGCAAATTATACATCGTTGAAGGAAAAATATGTGCAAAAGCATACTTTTAAAAATCAAAAATATTCCATCAAACTGCAATCCTGTCATGTACAATATGTAAAGCGTCGGTGGAAGAGAGAGAGGGGGCAGGGGCAAGGGCGCCCACATAGGGGGGCAAGGGGATGCTTGAGTCCCCCCCTATGAAATTAGAACTTCCTTGCTTTTGGTACTTTTCTCATAGCAAAAATGTGAAAACATTTATTCTCGAGTCATTAATGAATAAGTTATTACAAATGAAATATTTGAATGACTCTAATCTGTCCTGAAATCGGTTTCCATGGAGAAAATACCCTCCTAACCCATGGAGAAAATATCTGAGCCCCCCCCCCTTACAATTTTGCATATGGGCGCCCTTGGGCGGGGGAGGGGGGATTTAAAGACTCGGCATATCATACGCAATCGACACCTCTCCGGCGTGCAGCATTTAAATTTCGCATGGGATTAAAATACCATTTGGTGACGCAGTTTGTGGATGGCCCCCGATGGCAGCAGAAATCCATTTATTGTTTTCCTAAATTCAGTGTTTATTACTGGGCTCTTTTTTTCTCATAACCGATTCGGGATTACGCGAGTTGATAATGGGGTCATCTGGAGTCTTTCTTCCTCCTGACTCGGGCACACCTATGGAATGCTGTTTTGTTCTCCCAAATAAATCGGATTACTTGCGGGGAGCATTTTGTAGAATAACTCCTCCGACGGAATATTTTTATTGCGTTATTTATTTTTTTATTTCTCTAAATTAAGAATACGTATGGGGTATTTCTACTGCGCAACTGTGACTCAAAATACTTCCATGAAACTAATATCGCTATGAGCCTATGAAATTTTAAAAAGCGTTCTTATTTCGTAATTTTGACATTTGTTTACCAAATATAGTTAGCCTTCATTAATTTAGACCCCATTACACCGGAATTCACCTAATCCGGACAAGATATGCATATTGTATAAATAAAAGGCGAGTTAATGCAATAATGCATTTTTGCAGGCCGTATTTTGTATTTTTTCAACGCACTTTTAAATTCCATTTCCTTGAATTCAAAATACTACTTTTGCTGTATACAGTAGTTTGCTTAAGTTTATTGGCTAAATTTATAGGTTATTTATTCAATCAGCACTGTCATTAATTCGGAAGATCTGGAGCCCCTGTTAGTCTGTATTAATGAGGTTTAACAACAAATAAGGGCCAATAAAAGCGCCAATTAACAGGGCACATTTGATTTTACTTTGAAAAAATAACGTATTTTCTAAAAAACGGTCGAAAAAAAAAATACATACTTTCTGCAGTTTTTGAAATTAAACCATGATTGAGCACAGAAATTGATGTAGCAGAGCAGAACTGCTGATAAACAACTATCAGAACGTTTTAATGTATGTTTTTTGGTCTTTTCCTACTATTGCGGCACTATTTATCACTGATTTTGTTTTAGTTTTTTTATACAGGCTGTACGTTGTACCAAATACAACCAAAAAGAATATTGAGCAAGATTAGTTCAGAAGAAAGCATCGCAAATGATACTGCTAGGCAAAATTTAGATAAAAATTCGTGAAACCCTTGCCTTTATTTTGCAACTGAACTCAGCAAACTAAGTATTACTATATATTTCGTTTCAAACAAAACGTAAATAGACGCCAATTAATTCGCTATATTAGAGGTATTTAATGTATACATTTAAAAAGCCCTTAAGAAATTTCAAATTGAAAAAATGGAGAGTGAAAAAAAAAAAAAACGCATATTAGTGTTATTCTGCAGCGGGTGCAACGCACTTCTTCAAGAGCGGCCTACCCTTGCTGCTGTTTCTTGTCAATAAATGTGCCCTGATTCCTTTCGTTTACGAAATTACCACGTTTCCATCAGAATCACAAAATAATCAGAGAAGGATGAATTGAACGGTGAACATTGTTCACTCAAATAAAAAAAAAAAGAAAACGTAATGTATCACTATAACAAATTAAAACAAAAATTATTTGCTTTGATATGTATATTTAAGAAAAATTTCAGAAAATTTTATGAAAAGGGTCCCAAGCTTCAAACTTTACCATCTGGCCATCAGAAACAAGAAACTTAAAATGATGTAGTATTACTAAGTACATGATACTTTTAACTGAATTACTCATTCTTAGTTTATTAATTTTGCTTAATTAAGAGTTCTTTCATCTTAGCAAACATTGTAAGAGCAAAAATAAATAAAAAATATTGCGAATAAATTTATTATGTATATAGTTACTGTTGTGTGTGTATTAAATTCGAATTTAATTGGTGAAACCTACAATTTCCAATGTAACCTTCAAGAGTGGCCCTTTTAAACTTAATTGCTTAATCAACAGCACTAAGTTTTCACCAAAAAGATCTCAGAGTAAAAAATTAACAATTGTTTCCGGCTCATCTGAGGTTTTCAAGATTTCGTATAATGCGATTATGTTACGAGATTTCCTATACCACTTGCCATGCCCAAGCAAAGCGAATTGTCTGTAAGAAACTACAATTCGTTCCAAGTTCTTTGTCAGTAAACAAACATCAATTAATATGCAAGTTCAACGAATATAAGAAAAATGAAAAATTAACAGAAAAAGAAAGAAAAAGATTTGTTACTCCCTTTACGTAAATCCATCTTAATCCAAACTACCAATTTAGAACGAAATTAGAACACGCTTCCTTAACCCAAATGAACTGAAACCACTAAGGCGACCCAATACTGATGATTCAAAACGTATTTTAAACCTTCCTGAAAAACAATACAAAAGAAAAAAGAACACCGTTTCTCTAAAATGTAATATTTTCCGAAATGCCCCCGCTAATCCTCCAAAAATTGTCTTAAAAATCGTCATAGCTTTCACGCTTGGGGTATCACGGTTTCCACGGAAACGGTTTTAACCCAATGTCACGAGCATCCTGCAAATTCTACATTAGACAAGCTCTGTTTAAAAACCTCATTTTTGGTTCTACATGACTTTTTCTAACTCTTTTGTTCTGTTCGATTCCTACACGATCAGGTCGATCTTCCGTCATGCTTTATTATTCCAAAACTTTTGCTGCGTTTTTTTTTTTTTTTTTTTTTTTTTAAGTAATGGTGTTGAAAAGTTTTCTTCTGATTTGGCAACAGTAGTTTTCAAACTTTTTTTTTTTTTTTTTTGTCAATGTTAGAATGTTGGTTTGGTTTCAAGGGATAAATCGCTTAGAGTGCATTAATAACCCAAAAAAGTACAATGTATGACGAAGAGAAGTTTCTTAGAACGGTTAGGTTACAGTGTAAGTAGGGGATACTTTTTTTTTGTCTACAGAAGCAGTTTTTAGCACCTGGAACGAGTACCACAATGTTGTGCAAAGCTTAAGTATCGTACGTAGACACAAAATCTCAAAATTGTGCCATAGATTATT
Organism: Uloborus diversus; assembly: GCF_026930045.1. Classification (NCBI taxonomy): domain Eukaryota; kingdom Metazoa; phylum Arthropoda; class Arachnida; order Araneae; family Uloboridae; genus Uloborus; species Uloborus diversus. The sequence continues at coordinate 34,223 of NW_026557733.1, forward strand.
TTTTGTTAACGATATTTGCAGTTAGTACGTGACATTTCCACTTAATACGTTTCAAAATTTGTTATCAGCATTTACTTATTTTTATTAATATAGTTTTAATTTCATTCATGCAGCTTCCTACACATTGCGCCACTAATTATAATAAGTAATAATAGCGTATAGTGTTGAACGCCTTCTATGCAATCAAGGACGTTCAGTTCAATTCCTTCTTTTAGTTTCCATCTGTTATGGTTTGATCATTTCTTAAAAATATTATTTGCGTCATAAACATATCAAATCAGTTAAAAATTATCTTTTAAAATAAAAGTAGGGGAACATATGGCAAATTGAAATGGTGAAATATTTACTCTGCTTTTAGCTCCACCTATCTGGTATTGTTTTAACTATATAGTACCATATGTAGTATATTTCAGTCAGGAAAACAATACCGCCGAAGATTAAAGCGTTTGGTAATACAGGCAATTTTAAAAAAGTAATACTTATATTGCAATATTTTGTTATAAGTCAAAAATTATTTTTGTTACTATAAAACGATAAACTTCTTGTTATCAACCTTTTATGTATTAATTGAAACCTCCTAATATTCAAAGCACTATTAATTAATTATTATTAAGTTTATTTGTATTTTAATTAACTTGTACAATTAGTCAAGTACATATGGGAAAAAGTGGATGGAGCAAAGTGAAATAGTTTGTTTCATTTACTCACTCGATCATTTAATGTGAATCACTTACGTTTTTATTTATTAATTAATTCATTTACATTCCTCCAGTTAGTAATTCACTTATTTATTCATTCATTTACTTATTTTCTCATTCATTCATTCTTTTACTTGCTCATTTATTTTTCTTCGTTTCGTAATTGATTCATTCATTTAATTATTAGTTTATTTCATTATATTTTCATTTATTCATTTAACCTTTTATTTACTGATTCTTTTGATCAACAATAGGTTTTGTAATCAAATAGAAAATATTTCATTAGAAAAACATTTTATTTTTCACTTTGCCTCATAAAAAAAAGTGAAAATTTTCCACTTTTTTTTAAAGTCTCAAATTTATTGCCAAAAATAAAAATACTGTTTCAACGCAAGTTTTATTATAAAATAGAATGTCCTTTCATTATGTACTGTAATTCCAAAACAAATTTACAATTTGTTTATTTTGAAAAAACTCAGTCACCTTAACCATTTTACTTTGCCCCACATTCCCCTATATCGCCTCTCAATAAGTCAATATGTTCTTTTGTAGCGATAGTTCTATTGGGTCCAAAGATTATAAATGTTTTTTTTTTCTCCCAAAGTGTAAAAATATGCTTTGATATTTTTTGGAGTAGTGAAATATACGGAAACTGACGAAAAATTCCTTTAAGGGGGTCCGGGACACATTTTGAAAATTTTTTTATTATGTACTTTAGAGTTTTGAAATTTTTTGAACTAATTCATCATTTATTTAATAAGCAAAATCATAACATAAATATGGAAAAAAATTATTGTTTTATTAAAATTTAATTAGTTTTTTTCAAAAAAATGGGGTTGCTTTAAATTGCTATAACTCAAAATATTGTTGGTCAATTTTCAATTTTTTTTCAAAAAAGTATGCACAAATATCTAAGCTTTAATTTTTATTCGGCGATTTTAAGAATATTGATTCAATAAAAAATAAAAAATATTTGAAGAAAAATTTCGAAAAATTCGAAGATACTTTTTTTAAAAAAAATCATAATTTTTGCAATAAACGTTGTTTTCAAATTCGCCGAATAAAAATTAAAGTAAATTGCTTGAAAAAGATATGCTCCAAGTTTCATTACTTTATCTCTATCGGTTCCTGACTTATAAGAGTTTGAATGCAAGAAATCGGGAAAAATTGCATCATGGAGAAAAACGCGTTTAAAGTTTTAAAGTTATGTACACATTCGTTAGATACATGCAACAAAAATAACTATAGCTTTCGTTCTATTTAAGGTAGAAACAAGATTCAAACGTCCTCTTAAGCAGAAAAAAACGGAGCAATTTTTCAAATTATAAAAAGAAAATGCAAAATTTGAGGATTTTTGTGTCCCGGACCCCCTTAAAATAAAAATACATGGCCTCTCTATAAAATTATATATTTATTCCCCAAAAGCGATAATATAATTGGTTCCAGTTAATATAACTATGATTTTTTTCCTTCTTCAATGAGTGAAAACAAGCTTCAACATTTTTTTAGAAGAAAAAACTTCATTTTGGAGGAAATATACGAAAACAGTGAAAACCTTAATAGTGATCAATTCCATAAAAAAACTAACTTTCTAAGAATGAAATGGACGACGATGGGGAAAGAAGGGTTGGGCACTATTTTTACATTTGGAATGTTTGGCCTTTTATTCTTAAAATATATGAAAAATTCATCTGTTTATTTTCTTCAATCAAATAGCTTTCTTCCCACCTTATTAATTTTTCTTTGAAATTCAAAGCATTAAAATATGCTCGACTAAAACTTTTAAGGTGTTTCTTCAGTTTTTAAATCGTGAAATACGCTTGTAGAGGCTCTAAAAACACGGGATCGTAGTCGTGGAGTTAGAGTTGGACAGATTTTGGGGAAAAGGAATCAGAGTCGGGAGTCGAAGGGGTGGAAACTCCAAGAGTCGGAGTCGGTCATTTTCCCCTCCGAGTTGGCATTTCTGCCCAGCTTGCAAAGTCATGGAATCAGATTTTGGGGTACAGGAGTCGGAGTCGGAGAGAGTTGGTCATTTCCTCACCGACTCCACAGCTCTGGTCAAAACATTTGAGCTTAGAATTTATTCCTGTTTGATAGAGTCATATTTATCTCCAACTTTAGTCAAGTCAACAAAATATGGTAATTTCGATTTTTATTAATAGCTTTTTTTTTTAACCAAAAATTGAGAATATACTCGGAATCTGCACAATTTTTCGGTGTCAAAAAATATTGTTTCGTGCTGTCGTTAATGTCAAAAATATTTGAATTGCTCAAAAAACGTATAGAGTGGACTCTCTCCATCTGAACACTGCCTAATGTGAACTCCCCGATATTCTGAACGCATTTTGATAGTCCCGGTGAAACTCCATAGACTTAACATAGGCTGACGTCTTTGTACTCTGAACACCCTACAATATGAAAGCTCCAATATTACGAACGCTTCTTTTAATCCCCTTCAATAATTACCTCTCTCTTTTTTTTTTTTTTTTTTTTTCTGAACATGTTCACAATCAATACTCGGGAATTCCTACGAACCAAATTGGAAAACCTGAAATACCTTCACAATTTTATCACAATATTCGAATTGTATTAATAAGATAAAGAGAAATTATTTTTGTTTACATTGCTGCATTGCATAAATTCATTCAGCTGAGAAATATGAGCCTGAAGTTTCTGCCACTGAACTGCATTTCAAGAATCCAACCATTGTATCAAGTAGTATCCAAGACCTTTTAAGGACGATTATCTACAAGCAATATGCCGCCGAAAACCTTAACAATTTGACGATAACACGTACCTTGAGCGAGAATACACAATGCAAAGCAAAGAAAAATCACTGTTATTTAATTATTTTTTATAGGTGTTGTACCGATAACTGTATCGAAAAATTTTTACAGTTGAATGTTACGTTAAAACTTTTTACATTCAAAAAAGAAAGAAAAAAAGAAATGTAAGAGTTTTAGGTCCTACTGAGTTTAATTGGACACTACACTTGCTTCCAGTCCAAAATTCAGCACCTCTATCTCAAAAAAATCTGGTATAGCTCGCCTGGCAAAGTGCTGAACATGGTCCATTAATGCAATAAAATACATATGCATGCATTTCCCGTCTCCTTATATACACTGTAAAAACGATTCAGAAACGTTCCTGAAAAACAATAGGCAGCTGATGTGCCCAATTTCTGCCAGAAACATAACTCGCAAAAAACAGGAACGTTTTCCGTTAAAATCCAGTAATCTTCTTCAGATTATTCTAAAAAATCCAGAAAGTTTCCCGGATAAAGCTAGTCGTGTCTCTGGAATTTCAGAGTAGTTTTAGGTAGGGATAATATAATAGCTCCAAAAGTTGAATTGCAAACACGGCCAAAGCTAAGTCAGAATTGAAAGTAAGTATCAAGCATCTCACTTCATTGCCATTCTAACAAGCTACGTAGTCCAAAGACTTATTCGCTTCCATTGGGAGCTTAAATCAGTCTGGACGAGCCGCGATTGAATTAACGCTTATGCACATTATAAATACTGTTAATTAATCTTTAAACTAGGAGCTAAAAATATTTTTATAACAGTAAGAAGTCTCTATTAATGCAACTTGTAGCAATTCAGGAAACTTTTTGACAATGATACTTGATATTTCCAAGAAGTGGATAAAAACTATTGAAATCGAGATGTTACATGAAAATACTCAGCACCGTTTCGGAATTTTTTTACAGTGTAATGAACACCCCCATAATCTGAACACTTTTCTTCGGTCCCATGACTGTTCAGAATAGAGAGAGTCCATTTTACCCTTAAATAGCAAGAGTCGGAGTCGGATATGGTTATTTCTATCAAAGTCTACTACTCTGTCAGTGCTTGCGGACTCGGAGTCGCACTAATTTTGAAGTAAAGGAGTCGGAGTCAAAGGCTGTAAAATTCCCACAATTAGTGTCAGTCGTTTTCCCTTCGACTTCGCAGCCCTGCTAAAAACATCTCTGATTGGATTCCTTAAGTGCATTTGAAAGACTTTTAACTGCATTAATAAAAGGAATCACAGTCGAGTATACCTTGCATCAGAAAATTGAGCAGCTTCAAATGCAAACTATAAAACGAATAATTTTAGTAAAAATTAATGAATAAAAGGTTACTAATTGTAGCGAGATTTCAAAAATTAATGCTTAAACCGTGACATTTTTTCCATGAAAATTTAAAGGAATCAATGAAATGTAAAAGTAATTGATGAACTTAGAAATAAACCGACGAACTTAAAGATTTCATTCTTAACCACGATGACATAATCAAGTAATGAGCTATCAGTAAGAAAAAGAAGCAATTAACCCGAGATTCCGCGCCTATCACCGGGGCCATCAAACCGAAGCAGACATTGATGAAATGCTTCAAATACTCCAAACAGATTGAGGGATTGATACAGTTTTGTAATTGATCACTGTCAAACAAAAAAAATCTTCCATCAGTGATTCTAACAACGATTATTCATTCTTCGGCTAATGTTGAGCGAAAAAATGATTCATTCGTGATGAATTATTGTTACTTTTGACCGTGAATGAATTTTAAATTAGAGAAATTCTGTTAAACAGTCTCTGGAGGAAAGAAATATTATTTTTTTACTGACGCTTTGATTATAACAATAGTTTATGCTTTCATATATTTCTGTCATGAAAATTTTCTACTTCATAAAAGTATGCTGTCCAGCGGTGCCCCGAACTTAAATTTTTGGAAGGGTGGAAATTCTCAATTTACCGAATGGAACGACAAATTTTGCCGAATTTGCCGAATGATGATCATTTTGCCGAATAGAGCTCCGAATTTCGCCAAATGATGATAATTTTGCCAAATGAAACTCCAAGTTTTACTGAATGGAACTGCAAATTTCGCCGAATGATGATAATTTTGCCGAATGGAACTGCAAATTTCGCCAAACGATGATAATTTTGCCAAATTTAACTCCAAATTTTATCGAATGGAACTGCAAACTTCGGCGAATGATGATAATTTTGCCACATGGAACTCCGAATTTCGCCGAATAGTGATAATTTTGGAAAATGGAACTCCCAATTTTTCCGAATGGAACTACAAATTTCGCCGAATAATTTTAACTTTGCCAAATGGAATTCCAACTTCTGCCGAATGATATTTTTGCCGAATCGTCAGAAAAAATTTGCCGAATAAGGAAAATTTCCCCTCCCATGACCCGGCTCCGAGAGAAGGGGTCAACAGTCCCAAAAGCTAGGTTTTAAGTCATATTACCAATCCCATAATTGTAATTTCTCTTACATTTCAGGAATTATGTACTCATCAGAAGCTGAACTCTGTTTATGCCAGTGCAGTTATGCTTCGATCATCATCCCCCCCCCCCTTTTTTTGTCTATATTTTCGGAACAAAAATAAATTGCGACGAATTATTCATTATCCTAACATTAATAGTAATTCTGGTAAAGATTGAAATTTCATTGAATAATCCATAAACTAGTGGACTATTTATTTAATTATTTATTTCAATTTTTTATGCAATGGCGATTAGAACTTTCAAGAAAATCTATCAAAAAAGTGAAAGAATATAAAACAACGTGTAAAGGCACCAATTAGCAGGAAACCCCTTTCTGTACTTTTCAAGCACAAACATGCGATTCTTACCTGTAAAAATGTTTTTTAAAAAAACTAAGTTGAAAGGATTTTTTTTCTTTTATTTTATACTCTTAAAAAAAAAAAAAAAAAAAAAAAAAAAACATTGATGTGAAAAACAAGTTTTACATGCGAAAAAAAGGCAAACGATTGTATTTAACACCAGAAAGGCGATTTTTTCCCTTAATAATTTAGCTTTCCCTCGTTCCTAGAGACAAAAAATCATCCACAGAAGTTTTAGTAAAACCTTCTGAAAATGAATTGTCAGGCAATCACTATAAATCAGCGGTGCCCGACCATTTTTTACCCGAGGGCCGCACTACATATCAAAATGATTCTCGTGGGAAGAATACGTAAAATTTCAAAATATTTAAACATTTTCTAAAAAAGGATGGAAAAGGAGAGAAAGTAACAAACCAAGGAATGTTGTTATCATTACTAGATGCTTATTTTCGAAGCTGCATCTGCTATCCGATTATTTATTCAGTATTTGGTTCCAAATTTGTGACATTATGATTTATCGCCGTTTCGATTTGTAGCAGTTAATAAAACAACTGGCCACATGAGTCAGCTTCGCGGGCTGTAGTTCGGGCACCAGTGTGATAAATCATGTGACTCGCTATCTATCAATCGCAAAGAGAACATAAAGGATGGTATGTGGTGCAGTGAAAGTAATAAGCAAACCTGACAGCTCAAAATAATGATAATAATAAAAATAATGATAAGTTGAATTTTGATATCTTGAATTCAAATTATGTTTTTCGCAATCACGAGTGTGTCTGTGTGCAGGCATGCGTGTATGTATGTATGCTTGAGTGTGTGTGTAGGACATGAACGCAACCTAGAGATGGTTTTCGCTATAGGAGAAGCATTGGGAGGGGCTGGATGCTGCAGAGGAAGGTGGGTTGGGGGGGGGGAATAAAATCATAGGAACGTCATCAAGTGAGAACAATAAGCAACGTGATTGCTCAAATAAAAGCATTGAGCTAAAAATAATGTATAAATGTAACTTTCCTCCATTTGTTAAACGAGCTGATGTGTGCATCACATGACTTCCTTTTACTCCAATTTATGGATAATAGTGAATCGGAGTAAGCAAAGAAACACTTTAAATGTTTTCATCCCAATTTTGTTGCGAATCGAAGCAAAGAAAACGTTCTATATAGAAAAATTTTCCCAATATTTGCAGTTTTAATGTGATTCAATCGTTAACTCTCTAAATATCACCAAACTGAAACCAAATTGAAAAAAAACACCAAATTTGTCGCCAAGTTGGCGACAAAACTTGGCGACCAAATATCTTGAGGATTTATTGCCAGTGTTTGCAAAAGCATAACAGCACTTGAGTTTGCATTGAAATTAGCACTGATTTTACCCCAAGAAGGTGTAAAAGACCCTTTTAGGAACATCTGAATGCAACCCAAAGGGAAGGTGCACAACTAGACCCCACTAAGAGTCTACGTAACAAATTGCTTCTTTCTAGGACATACCATTTTTGAGTTATGCGAGATACATACGCACATACACACATACAGACGTCACGAGAAAACTCGTTGTAAATAACTCGGGGATTGTCAAAATGGATACTTCGGGTGTTTATACGTTCTTAAGCATATATCCACGTGTGGTCGGGTTGAAAAAGAAAAAAAAAAAAACAATATTCATTCGGGGGCGAGCAAAATGGAAATTAAGGCCGATTTTTGAGTGAAAGTTTTTTCGCAAATACAATACTTCCTTTTTCGTAAAAGGAAGTAAAAAGGCAAATTGTTTCATTTAAATAAAAAAAAATGCATGCGCCTCAGCGCCTATCATTGAAAAATAACATAGATATTTAAGAAATAAGAAACGAACTACGTTTCTTATAAAAGATCATATTTATCGGAAGTCGTAAAAGCAGCATTTTTTCTGTCATGAGCCGCCTACAAACAAAGATCTCTCCTCTACAACTTGTCAGCGCAGCTAATCGACGCAAGCTGTCCAGCAATTATGTTCCCTCTTCGAACAATACAAGCGAACTAAACGCCTTTTGTTGTCTTTTGACTGAACACTCCAAGCGTTAAATATTTCCCCATAACAATCGTTTGCCCTTTTCTTGACCAGCATTGTTTCCGAATTCCTTTTGTTGGGGGAGGAACAAAGGATTCTGATTAAAAAAAGAATATGTGGAGGGAAAAAAAACTGCCAAGGTTAAAGGGTTTTGTTGTGTAATGTGTTGTATAAGGATTTTAAAAGAACGAATATAACCTTGACTTAGAGAGCGGTAATGGTTTCGAGCAGTTGCTATTTAAACGTATCTTATACTTTCTGTTGCATCTGTAAAAATTCATTCATTCACGATAGTTCAAGAAGTCAGCTAATTTCTTTTGTGCGTTTAATAATAATAATAATGTTTCGGTGATTAAAAATGGCCACATTCAAGTAGAGAAAACAAATATTTTCCAATCAAGTGAAAGAATTCATGATTGTAGCAGGGTAATTTTAGTAGGTGTAACAAGATGTTCTTTCGGAACTAAACGAGCCTTATATGTATACCATGTCAACTTTGATTTTCTGATTTGGGATAAATCTCTCTCCCTCTGTTAGCTTAGACTGAAAATTAGGTATCTCAAGTAGACAGGGGGATAGGAAAATGTGTAGTCACATTTTGAGGGGGGAGGGGGGAGAGGCCTGACAGGCCCGTAATTTTGTATTTTTCCGGGTGTCGTATTAACTGTAACCTTACTCCCCGATCTCTCCCCGCAACAATCAGGGCCCGATTAAAATATCGAGGGGCCCTAGGCAAAATACTTTTTTGGGGCCCCCTGTATTAAACTTTATAACTTTAGCCGTGGGCTGAAAGAATTTTAACCATAGAGTAAAGTAACTTCAGCCATTTTGGGGCCCCTAAATATCGGGGGCCCTAGACTAGGGGCAGTTGACCTATTAAGTAATCCGACCCTGGCAACAATCTTTAATATATAAGTCTTAACGCTTACGCTGGGGTTTCCGTGACTCAGTGGTAGAAGCTTCATCTTCAAAGCCGGAGGTTGCGGGTTCGATTCCCGCCGCTGGCTGAGTGTTATTTCCTTCTCTTGTGATGTAAGTCTTTTCTGCGTATGTCCGGAGGCAAGGTGCATTGTACGCAGTCCTGAATGTATGTGAAGCAATAGCTTTTGTATAAATAAATAAATAGATAAACGCTTACACTAATAATAAACGGAGCTTCGTGTTCTTTGAACAGCTACTTTCACTACTTCCTTGAAGGCTGATCATGATATGAGGCAGTGGAGAAGTAAAGGGATGTAAGTACCAAAGTTAAAAATTTGGAGATAATCGATACAAATGGTAGGTGAACCTACAGCATGATTTAGAAAAAGAATTTTAATGTAAGCCTACCTAGGATCGCAGCTTTAAACACGCTTACTCAAAACTTAAAAATGTCCACTTACATATCTTTGCTTCTCACTGTCTCATATTTAATTTCTAAAAGAAGGAAATAAAATCATTTAGTCTTCCAAAGGTTCAAAGACGAAAAAGCAATGACAATAGTCAGTGAGTCAGTAATTACTAAAAGCAAAAACCTGCTCAATACCTAAACGTGATGAGGGATTCGATGGGACGTTTAAAATGGTAAAATGATTTTTAAAAGTGGTAAAATGGATATTATTGACATTTAATTCTCAAGAGACGGAAAAGGAGGGGGGAGGCCTAGCTTTTCGAAGAAGCTTTTACAAATTCAAGCTTAACAAAAGAACAATAACGAAGCTTAATTCCAACTAGTTTAACAAGTAAAGACAGTTAATAATTCAAAGGCACCATGGCTTACAAAGTCTTATAAACAAAATATCAGGCAAGAAATATATTTAGTAGGTATTAAAACATTTGAAGATATTTTATGAGCAACACATAGATATTCTAAACTTCTTTTGGGTGCGCTTAAAATACAACACATATACTTCATGTCAAATAGAAATTGTTCTTCCAAACTCGCTTGAATAAATTGAAATCGCTTCAATAAGCTCGCAAGCGAATTTCCAAACTATATATTTGTTTCTTTTTAGCTTATTTAATTTCATTCTAACTTCTTTTTAAAGTTCAACGATATAGGCATAACTAACACGAATCAATATAAGAGCCAGTCAGATTTTGATGTTGAATAAATAACTTTGTGAATGTAAAGTATAACCGCAGATTTTTGTCGCATGTCTTTTCATTCATAAGCTCACTTATTTTACATTGAAAAAGGGGTTCCTTGCATGAGAGCCCATATGCAAAATTGTTAGGGGGACTCAGATATTTTCCCCACGGTTTGGCAGGATATCTTCCCCATGGAAACCGATTTCAGGACAGATTCGAGTCATTAAACTTGACATTTTTAATAACTTATTCATTAATGGCTGGAGAAGAAATGTTTTTACATTTTTGCAAAGGAAAAAGTACTAAAAGTAAGGAAGTTCTGATTTGTAGGGGGGGGGGGGACTCGAGCCCCCCCCCATTTACTCCCCTATATGCCCCCCCCCCTCTTACTCCCCTATATTGGCGCCCATGGTTCCTTGTAACCCCGAAACACGTATATGCTCGATGCAAATTTTGTGCAATTAGACGTTCTTTTAATCTTTATATTTTGTTCATTTTTCGAGGGTTTAAAAACGTTACACACATGGGGGAGAGTGGTAATGAATGGGCCAACTATTGATTTTTAATTTTCATAATTTTTTCAAAAACTTTTTTTTAGCTCAGAATTTCTTCTTCAGTTCTTTTACTTATTTAATTAAGTATAAAAGTCATTAAAGTTAGATTAGAAAATGTCTGTAGTGACTGATAATCTATACATATAAAAATGAATGTTTGTCTGTATGTCATCCATGAACTCAAAAACTACCCGGCAGATTTGGCTGAAACTTTCACCGTTTGTTATTTTTGGTACTGGGAATGTTTATAGACCAGTTCGAAAAAAAATCCGATCGATAGTTCCTTTTTTATTCCAATTTAAGTCACAATCCATTGGAGAAATACGAATAAAATTATCGGCTGCAGAAATTAATTCGCGTGAAAGATCTCATTGATAAGAAGTTAGCTGTTGCCATTTTTCTTGAGTTTGAACAAATAAATTCTTTCTTTATTGTTTTATGGCTTTTCATGCTACGGGGGGATTTAAAACTTTTTCTATTTGATATTTTTAGCGATTGATTGATCTTGCAAACTGCGTGAGTACAAAATTTGAGTATAGTCACGGCTTCATTTGATACCTGGACCGATTATTATGAAAATTGGTATATATATGTATTTTTCCACGAAGAAGGTGCATAATATGCTCATTGAAGCCACTCGCCACCAGGTGGCACTGCAGAGTAGCAACTTCTGCCCCGTTCAACCGATTGTCATGAAAATCAGTATAATGATGTATTTTTTTGTTGGCGTAGCAACGCGCGTCGGGTACAGCTAGTAGAAAATAAAAATATAGAAGTTTGGTCCATTCATCCCCACCCATGGGGCTGAATGGGCCATTTGAAGGTAATGTATGAGCCCCTAAATGAATTCAATGAAAACATGTGGAATTAATCTTTCATTTACTAAATCTGATATGACACAAAAGCATAGCAAGTGATAAAGAAATTGTAAGTGATACACATTGAAATTTTATAAACATCAAAAGTGATGCGATTAATAACATATTAATTGTAGCAGAAAAATGAGTAAATAATGAGATAATAAGAAGAAAGAACATGAAATATTCATAAAAATAATAGATTGTACACATTATGATTTAACGAAATTTATATTCTTCAAAATTAAGTGTTGTAACAGCAGGGATTGTTCCACCAGCCATTTCTGGCAAAAGCACACTATCCTACTCTAACCTATTTATTAACTACCGGATAGAATTACTCATGTCATATCCAAATGGTGAAATACTGGTAGGTGTGGTCAATAACTGGACAGTTCATCTTAATCATATATAGAATTTCACTAATGTTTATGTTTCTATTAAATTGCTAATATTTCTTACGGTTAAAATGTGCAAATTATTTTTTTAGAAATTACAATAAATCTATAATAACAAGACAGTAATCTAAATGTATGACAGCCAGTTAAGTTTCATATTAAAGAGAAAATCAGAAAAAAAGGAAGACTAACCATATTTTGGTGGCCAATCCATAACTATGATATAGTGGCTCATTCCAGGGGCGGCATTTCACCATTTCATTTGGGGGGGTCGAGTTTCTTAAATATGTATAACCCCAAAGCGAAACCATACACACATTAGCTAACAAGAAGTTGTCATAAAATCGGTTTAATATGAATAAAAATTAGTGTTTAGAAACAATTAAAATTTTAATTCATTGTCTGAAAAGTTATCATACAAAAACATCTTGCTACTAAAGTTTTTATACCTTTTGGAGAAGTTATAATGCTTGATTTTTGGAATTCGGAAGAGCAGGGAATCATGTTACTAATGTATCAGTGCTCAATGTTGTGCTGTTTTACCAGTTCAGCTGAATGGAAAAAGTTTTTTTTCCTCTTTGCGCTTCGAAAATATTTCTCTAACTTCCTGAGACATTAAAAAAAATCTTTCTCTACTAGCTGAGCTGTTTGTAATAGTAAAAAAATAATTGAAGTATTACAAAGTTATGTATAAAAACACTTTTTATATCTTGCTCTTCAAAATCACCCAGGCTACTTTAAAAACTGTGAGGGGCTTAAACTTTTCATGATTGAATAATCTAGTCATGTCGGCGCTCTCAGCTTCAATGAGATATCATCTGCCTCCAGCTCTGTTATTCACTATTCCAGACTGATGAGTCCATAACAAGGGCGAAACTGCAGTCTCTGGATGTGAAAACTTTTCTGTCGGTATATATTGCTTGTAATTTTTCTTGCCTCATGCTAAAAATTTTACTCACAGTTGAAACATTTTATTTTTTGTTTTCAAAATCCAATCCAATCATATAATAATCCCAGCCTATCATACAGAAAAATAATTATCATCAAATCTTGTGTTAATTTCATTTGAAACTGAATCTATTACTTCATACAAAATATTCAAAAACCAATGTTTAACTTCACATCATCATGTGAATTTTTGCCACTTTTTTTTTTTTTTTTTTTTTTTTCGCCTCTTTAAAATTGACTCGGAGGAAGAATTTTTTGGAAAAACTTCACGATTGATTGAAATATACATCTATAAAAAATCTATTTTCAGTTTCAATTGTAGATTCAACTGTGGTAGTATGGTGCACAGATCAATTGTAGATTGAACTGTGGTTTGAATAGTCGAGTAGCGGATTGAAGATATAAATTTTGATAGAGTATAAAGCATTTTTCAAAAACCTTTTCCCGATGCAAACAAAGTGGATAAAAATTCAAACGAAGTCATACATAGTAAAGGGCATGAGCTTTTTCACCATTGAAAGAATCGTTTTGCAATCATTCTTCCAGTCGTCAAATCACTGCTTTGAAGTTATAGAGAAATGTTTTTATCGTTTTAACGCTTGAAGATTATCTTGTGTCACTCCGCGATTGCATAATTATAGAGCCCCATAAAAGGTATTTGGTTGATATGTCTTTTTTTTATTCAATAATCACATGCATTTTTAAGAAGTTTCCATGAAAGCATAATAATGTATTGAGCAGCTGAAACGTGTTTCGAGCAGAAGAAAGCGATGAACACTCATTAAATAAATATACACTTAAAAATGAGAGTAAAAGTGAATGTAAAATATCAAGGAATTTTTTTGTGAAAACCATGCAGCCACACAACTTTTCACGAGCCTTGGAGATACCATCGTTACACTGGGCAAACTTGTGTGAAATATTTAGCCTATATGAGGCAATGTCTTCTTTCGTTAAAATTAACCATTGTTCTCTGTCAGTTGTCTATGTTGTGAAAAAGCCGAAAATACTTCATAAATTTCTAAGTCATCATCCAAATAACGAAAAACACTTTTTCTAGTCTGAGAATGTCTCGAGTTTCATCAAATAGTTGCTGAGAACCAGCGAGATTTCCTTTCATGAACATTGATTTCCGACTTACATAAATTGAATTCACCCACTTTCTATCATTCTGCTCAAAAAATTTGGGGGTGCGACCGCCCCCTCTTGACCCCCCTATTTGCCGCCCCTGGCTCATTCAGCTCCACTTATGCTTCTGGAATATATTCAGTTTTTTTAATACATTAAATTTAAATAGCATCAAAATACATCTTAAAATTAGTTTACAGGTATGGAAAGACTTGCTAACACACATGTATGCAGTAGAGGTGTGACATCGATGGCAAAACATCGATGTTAGAAATTAAAACATCGATGGTATTGATACATCGACCAAAAAATATCGATTTTTCCAAATATCGATGTTTTAAAACATCGATTCTTTTTATCAATGTATAACATACATTTTTTAATATCTTATATCTTTAAACGAGCAATTCTTGTGGGTATGTATATATTTCGTATCTCGAAAACGGCTCTAATGATTTGGATGAAAGTTGTGATTTAATTGTAGTTTAGCATTTTAAGTTCATCTACATCAGCGTTTTTTCTGTAAAAACGCGATTTTTTACAAAAAAGAGTTTTTTAATATAAAGTCTAATTGAGTTAAGCCTTGAAAAAAATAGTGAATTGACACATAAGGCAGACGATTTGCAACCATAACAATGAAAATTTGCTTCTTCTAGCTGTAAAATTTTTAACTTGCTTAGGGTTGCCAGGCTTGGCTGATATTAGCCACTTTGGCTCATTTCAATCACACTTGGCTAAAAACAAATTCAAACGCACTATGTAAGTGGATGTAAGGCTTTTTTTTAAAACCAAAACTATTGCTTGGCCGTCTTATTTTATTTTGGCTTCTTATAGCTGAAATGATTATAATGCTGATGAAGTGTTTACATGTATATCTCTCGTTTCTAGGAAGCATCGAGAACCTTAATATTTCGTTAACGTGATGCTTTTCGAGTATATTTGAAAAAGCATTGAACCTTAGAAAAACACGAGTTGACAAAGAATAATTCATTTAAAGCCGAGCTAGGCTCGGTCGTCCAGGTACTACTACACTAATTTAAGCAATACAAAAGAATACGTATCCGACGAATATATTGAAAATACTGAACCTCAAATCATGAATATAATTTAAAAAGAATAATTTCGCAACATCTTGGTATTATAGTAGGACAAAAATCGATAATGAGACAAGCACCGATCAATACAAACTAGTTATAGTAATAAGGAAATATTTTCAAACTGAACGGAACTAAAAGTAAATTTACATCAAAAAAGAATCTAAGATAAAATATATCATAGCACTTACCGTCAGTTGAATGATGGAAAAAAGTGGTGCTAATTATTTTATAAATACAAAATTATTTCTAGCAATTATTTTTAAGAGCAAGAAATATGTGTTGTACTGTTAGTTAATAATTAAACACAAATTGTAAGTAATAGAGGGACGACTTGTAGGGGGAAGTCGATTAGTAACCCCGACTATTGGTGTTGACAGTTTGGAGAAAAAGAAGTTTGTTGACTTTGTCCCACCAGAAGCACATTTCTCTTTTCGCAGACTATCCCATCAGTCAAAGAAACATATCTTTCCAATGGAACACAATCTGCCATAACTATCAAATACTTTAAAGCAACTTATACCAGCTCTAAATTTTTAAAGTTATAATTTTCACCGTAGTAACGTATTGGATTTTCCTTTAGTTTAAAAACTGCAGCCTTGAAATAGACTGCAAGTTCTGGCACTAGACTACTAGTATCAGGTTCTTCCAATAGTTTCGACCTATTCCTCACTCTCTAGTTAATCTAATACCTTGTAGTGATCTTCCCAAAAATCATCCTCTACACAGAAAAATTGATCTTATATAATTGGTGCAAGAAAATGATTTTTTTTTTTTTTTTGGCAACTCCATAATTAAACTTTATTGCCTAGCGAGAAAATTGGAGCAAATTTTATGATAATTTTCAATTAAAATGCAAAAACATCAACATCGAAAAAACATCGAAACCACAACATCGATGGTCCAAAAACATCGAAAGTAAAACATCGATGTTAGAAACATCGATGTTTTAACAGAAACATCGATGCTTCCAAAACATCGACATCGATATCGCACCCCTAGTATGCAGTGAAATAATAGATACTTTTTAGCTAGTATTTATTTTACTGAAAAAGAGGAAAAAATTTACTTTTCAATCAGATTCTTGACTATCCTACTCCAGTGGAAAAATGACTTCTCACAAGCAATTGAAAATTGGATGAGTTTAGTAGAACAAACAGCTTCATCAATTGGTGGCATCTAAAATAATTTAATGCAAATACTTTTTTATATTTTGTAAGTGGCCCATGCATCCCCATGGCCATTCATTTTTACTCTTCCCTACTTCATGTCACATAGAGATTGATCTTTTAACTTCCTGAATAAATTTAAATCGTTTCCATAACGTGATTGCAACTGAATTTCAAAACTATACATGTTCCTTTTTTTTTTTTAAATTAATTTCATTGTGACCTCTTTTCAAATTTCAACGACATAAGTGTAACTAATACGTGTATCGATACAAAACCCTCAGTGAGAAACTAATATGTAATTGATTTTTAGCACGTAAAGTTTCATGCTTCCATTGACCTTATTGTCTTGAATTGGCGGCGAAAGATAAAAATACGCCAACCCAACGGCAAAGTTTCGAAATGCTTCAGAACATTTTCTCACGAGTACCAGTTCCAACTGAAGCGGCTTTCTTTGAGACAATAACACCCAAATAATAATCTAAATGTCTGAGTTTTTAAGAAGATAATACTCGATTTTGCTACATTTAATCAAGTCGGGAGTTTTCATTTTATCCTGTTTGGTTTCGCTCAGATTTTTAGTCAATGCAGAAGCAGTCAAGGAGACGGTGGAAAACTGATACACTAATTACGAATTATTCTGTACATTCGAAAAACAAATAAAGATGGAAACCCATTCACAACAGCTGTGTCAAGTTCACAGAATGAGAGTTAAGTAGAAAAAAAAATAAAACCTTAATGCATTTGAAAGTACTTCTGATTGCAACCAAGACGACCAGTGACACAGAGAAAGTTGGGTCAAAATAAACTCTTGGTTTTGATATATATTGCCATTGCCAATCCTAAAACAGTAGTCTAAGTCCTCACTAGCAGCCTGTGGCGCCTACTAGTGATGGCGTCATTCATCGCAGGTGTCATGTGACTTCGATTATGGTCATTTTACAGTGATGACGTCATACATCAAGGTTATCACGCAAGTGATGTCGTCATCCACCAAACAACCAATCAGAAGCGACAATTTAAAGAACATGATACATATATACAAATATACGGTATAATTTTAATAGTTGATAGAGAAAAGAACTGCAATGAGAAATTCCCCGCTTCCAAGAATAATTCTGGCTGCGCTAGGGCAGACGATCGATCATCTAGTGCATTTAATCGAGCGCGAGTTGCTGGATCATTGCTTAAAACGGGATCCAAACCAATCGGATACGATCTTAAAAGCTCTATACCGATCAACAACATCCATACACTTGCCAGGAACTCGAACCCTCAGCGTATCTGCTTTCTGCTCTAACACCTGTACCACGCTGTGGCCCGTTTAAAAGATTTACATACAGGATTATTAGATAGATGCACCATAATCTTGTAGTAAGCTAAATAAAGAGCTTTTAACATAACATCGCTTGATACTGATTCCGAAATCATATGTATGGCCTCTAAGACAGAAACAGACATACAAAACATCAAAAATTGCAGAATAAGAGGCAATTTTTGCTTCTATTGTGTTATTATTAAGTTGAAAAGGTTTTTTTTTTAATTGATGAATTTTATCAGCAAGTTTACATAACAATCTACAGCTCCCCAGCCGTGCTTCGCAATCTGTGCTAACTTGATTTTCTCGGTTATCCAATTATATGAACTTATATGGATCACCAATTATATGAACTTATCTGTCCTCCAGATACTATTAAGAGGGTTTTTTTTATGTATTTCGTTTAATGGGGCATTTAATGGCCCTTAGTCTTTTGCAGACCTAGTGCAGTCTCCCGATTTGGCTTTCGTAGGCCACCATTAAGGTACGGATGTCGATAGCATAGGAAAGGATGTCCAACGCCCAGTTCCCACCAGATGGAAGCGCCTGTGCTCTCTCCGATGCGAAAATGGAACAGGGATTTTAATTTTTACGAGGGCAGTCAAAACCAAACGAATACCCAAGGGATCTTTTACATACTGTATAATCATACAATATGAGCGCTGACGATTTTCTAAAAGAAGTAAAAAGAAAGTTGTAAAATAATAATAGTCACCAAAATCTATTTCAAAAAAATAATAATAATAATAATAATTCTTTGTTCATTTTGTAACATTTCATAAAATCATTGTTGCTTCTTGGACTGCCTTTTTACGGCACAAGCAGTTTGGAGCACGCCTTGAAAATAGCCCTACCCGTTCCTTTTCTCTCACCTTAAGATGGTATATTTTAAATAAAAATATTCCTATCCATTAATTTCTACTATTTGCTTAAGAGAATTTAGTTCATAAGACAAATCAAATCTTAGCGACCATTAAATAAAAATTAATCACTATAACTCATTTACCCCCCCCCCCCAGTCAGACGTTTGCTAATCACGAATACTTGACAAGTATCAAAGTCACATAAGCGCATGATGCCTAACAAGAAAAATATAGTTGAATTTAAAAAAAAAACTTTCCTTCAACTAATCGATAGTATACAAAGATCACTAGTACCAATATATATCATCATGGATATTAAAACATACTTCAAATCAATAATACTTATTCTATTCTTTTTAACCTTTCGCCACAAACCAAAGCCAAGAAAAGTGCAAACGATAAATTACGCAAAAAACAAACTCTTCCAGATCATGATCATTTTTCACGTTAGTAAAAATTACCACTCAAAATGGCAGCTTCCAAGCAAAAGGATAATGCTTATTATAATAAATAGCATTCGTCACACAAGTTCTAATTTCGCATAAAACACGCTTTTTATCATTGTATCCCATTAACTGTAACCGTTGACCGCAGATGCTCTTAGGAAACGTGTAACGTCTATATCTAGGACACCTTGTTATGTGATTATAGAACCTTTAATCGTGTTTCGAATATTCAAATGAAGGATTGACGAATAAATTATGGATCTCGTCTTTGATGATGCTCTTTGATTGATGCTCTTAACATTCTTTTGTTAATTTTAAGAAGGTAATGTACATTCCATACAAATCATTATTATGAAATGCTATTATTCCTTTAAAGATCATTATGGGTTTAAGTATTACTTTTATTATTCATTATGTTTAAAAAAGTCATTTGAATACTCAATGCATGTAAATCTGTTGAGAAGTTTATTAAGTGAAACGAAAACAGCCATTTTATTATTATTATTATTAATCTGTATATATCTGTATAAGAGATTTGGGTAGCTAGAACCATTTTATTTTAAAGCTCGTAAACCAATGACCTGTTTAAAAGTGAACAAGGCAATATTGTAGCTCTAATCAAATATATGACCTTCGGTACAAAAAAAAAAAAAAAAAAAACTAAAAAAAACACGCTTTCGTAGCAAAATGAACTAAAAAGTGAAAAATGATCTTTGGATGATAGTAGTTGACCAATCACTTAATTTTAATGTAATACAAAAAAGCGTGGGGTGCTGTAAATTTACATTTTTGCTTGGACAACAAATGGAAGAAATTCAAGACAACTGATAAGAAGCCCCCCACGCTTTTTTATATTACATTAAAATTAAGTGATTGGTCAACTACTATCATCCAAAGATTATTTTTCACTTTTTAGTTCATTTTGCTACGAAAGCGTGTTTTTTTAGTTTTTAAACTATTATTTTATTTTCTTCTTTTTAGTTTCACTTGTTTTACGAAAATCAAATTTTTCAAAAACTTTTATATTCATGAAATTTGCCCAAAAAAAGCGACTAAAGGTTTCGGGTGGCATTTTAAACGTAGTCTCTTAAACTCCAAAAAGAGCAACTTTACCCCTTAAAAAGTAATAGCCGAGCTCTAAAAACATTCAACTTCGCTGATAAATTGATTGTGAAGTAATTGTCTAATCCAGCTAATCCATCTCAGTCATCGATGTATGTGTGCGGAAATCATATCTACATTACTTTGAAAAGTTGAGATGCATTTGAATAAAAGTTTTGTTCAACAATGGTCTAATCAGCAATGAATTTCTAATTGAAGGCTCACCTAAATTTTGACATGAAATTAGTTAAACACAATTATATTTCATGTTCTAATTACCTTGGAACATTGGAACAAATTTTGTCTGATGCAGAAAAATTCAAGGCTTTTGTAGATATTTTTAAATAGTTTTTGCGAGCATTTTTTTATGTATTTTTTTTTTAATTTTTCCTTTTTCACATTGTTGGATTTATGCCAAAATATTGATTAAAATTGGAGGAAACTAACAATTAAAAGAGTTAATTAATTAATTTGATTATAGAACATTGTATTGTCATCGGGTCTGAGGTCGCGTGCCAAATTTCAAAAGAATTCGATCGCAGGAAGTGGGCGAAATTTGAGCTGCAAGATTCCGTTACAAGATACATACATACATACAGGTGAAGCTAATAAAATCGTGTTAAAAAAATAAGGGGCCTCAGGTTAAAAAAAACAATAAGTGGTCGTAGGTACAAGTACTTAGTGGCATTAAATACAAGGCAACTAAGAGGTTGAAAGCACAGGATGACCACATGACCCTATCTACACGGCAATTATGTGGGCCTTTGATTTTAGTCAATTGTGTGGATTCAGATACAAGGGAAATGCGTGACCAAGACACAAGGAAACTAAGTGGCCGTAGGTACAAAGAAAGTAAGTGACCCTTAGGTACAAGGAAACTAAGTGGCCGTAGGTACAAGGAAACTAAGTGGCCGTAGGTGAAGGAAACTAAGTGACCGTAGGTACAAGGAAGCTAAGTGGCCGTGGGTACAAGGAAACTAAGTGGCCGTAGGTACAAGGAAACTAAGTGGCCATAGGTACAAGGAAACTAAGTGGCCGTAGGTACAAGGAAACTAAGTGGCCATAGGTACAAGGAAACTAAGTGGCCGTAGGTACAAGGAAACTAAGTGGCCCTAAGGGTAAGGCAACTATGTGATTCTAGATACAAAGCAGCTTTGCAACCAAGTGTACAAAGACAATTATATAACCTTAAGTACAAGGGAGGAGGGGAATGGTCCTAGATGCAAGGCAACTATGTGGATCTAAGTAAAAGGCAACTATGTGGATCTAAGTACAAGGCAACTATGTGGGTCTAAGTACAAGGCAACTATGTGGATCTAAGTACAAGGCAACTATGTGGATCTAAGTACAAGGCAATTATGTGGCCTCAAGTACAAGGAACTAAGTGGCCCAAACCATGGCAACTATGTAGCGCTATGTACAAGGCAAATACGTAGTCCTAATAGCAAGGCTACTGGGCTACTAATATATCTAGGAGGGCTATGACTTGGGTAAAAGAAAAGGTAGTTTTATTTTTAAAAAATTGAAATTAAAAAAACCACTATATTGAAAAACCTTACGAGTTGGAGAAAGGATTTGTTTGATGCCTCACATACCAGAGTTCTTAGAAAAGGATTTAACTTTCTTTTGACAAACGTAAAAAAAGATGGGCTTCAGAACTCTACCTCCGATCGTATAAAAACTTGTTCACTCATACCTTGCCTCAATTTGCGACGTTAGAACTTTATATTTTTCAGATAAAGTGGACTATCCAAAGATTACATATCTTCTGAAGGAAAAAGTTTATCAGGTGATCAGTACCAAGATAAGTGACCAAAATTTAAGTTTCTCAGGAATTGACTTGCGATAAATAATCCAACTTGGGAGCATTTCAAGGCAATTTTTTCCGCATTATTTCTAGCATCGGACGCTGTTATTTTTCGCATACTTTATTTAAGTATATTCAAAAAACTGCGTTCCAAATAATACTCAGGTGGAAATGGATGGAAACTATAATTTATTATTCTCCAATTTCCAGTAAGCCTACTTTTGAAAAGTAAAGGATTCTGTATAAAGGTAACCAGTTAAAGATACACTTGACTCGCCAAGTCATGTTTTCTACACCAAAGCTCACGCTCGCCAAGTTTAGTATGTTCACAACTTTTGAGAGCTTTTTAAATTGTTCGCACAAATCAGTGGCCGGAAGTAGCGACGCTACTGTAGTAGCTTCATTTTTTAGTAGTTTGTTTAAATTAAGTTTAAAAAAAAAATCAGTAGCATAAGAAAGGGGATGGTGCCCAGATCCAGACCACCAGCTTGAAGTTCAAAATTAGTTAATTAAATTACACAAAATATAAGTTCCTATAAAATTAAATCCAATATAGAAAATTAAAGTTTCTCTCCTCTGTTTAAAAGATATTTTTCTCAACTAATCAATTTTATGTATATTTATGCCGCTGTAAAATTAAAATCAAATTATCTCACAGCTTCTATTTACATTTTTCAAATAGCCGAATTGTAAAAATTTGAATCTTTCAACTTTTTAATCCGTTCTTGCAGCGAATATTCGTAAAAATGGTTTTAAAAAGAAAAGAAAGCAAGAAATGGTAATTCTAAGTAATATTCCATACTCAATGAGCTCATTTATTAATCTAACCAACTTTTCGAATTTTTTCGTTCAATCCTCAAACGGTGTGTGTGTATCATGCTTTTTATTTAGTATTTATGTTTTAAAAAGTAGCGAAGTAGAGACTACGCTTCAAAAGTAGTTTGTAGTCGTTACATTAAAAAAAAAAAGTAGTTGTAGTTAACTACATTTGTAATAAGTAGTTTTCGTTCACTACAAAAAATGTAATTTTTCAACCCCAGGTGCCCCAGATTATACTGGGTTGGCGATTTTTTTTTTTTTTTTTTTCACTGGCGAAAGTGCACCGATTTTGCCAAACCTCACTACGATAATACGTAAGTGCAACATTAAAACCAGAAGCTAATCCATCACGAAAATAACTTTCTTACTCCAACCTATATATTGGGATCCATTTTTCCATACACCAATGAACAAAGAATAAACAAGGTGATTCAAAGTTATAATCTGGAGGCAGGAAAAGTCGAAAATCTCGCCAGCGGTCCGGAAAACCACACAAAGCGGTGCTGTTTTACGTTTCTGGGATGGAAAATGCTATAACGCCTAATTAGACACTCTTCCATCTGTGGTGAAGCGAGGAAGTTGGAAGTTCTGTTGCTGAAACGTCCCAAAATCTATTTCCAAAATTTAAGCATACCCGTTAATAGGAAATATTCTTACACAATACCCTCTCTATAAAGGCAGCTGATTTATGTGATTTGCCAAGGAAAAGGAATTTGCTTTTAACCCTTTAAAGACCATTATGGGACATATCTGCCGAGGGCAGGTAAACTGCAATTTTTTTTTTTTTTTTTTTTTGCATTTTGCATTTTGCATTTTTGTCAACTGTTGCATGTTAGCTTTATTGTACAAGCTTGCTTATTAAGTTTCCGCTGAAAAAAAAAGGAGCGAAAAAAACCTCTAATTCCAACATTTCTCTTTTGTTAGTACTGAATCCAACTCACATTTCTTCAAATCTCTCGAAAACTCATTTCTTGCAGATCCTGCGGTATACCTGCCCCCCACGACAGATATGCTTTCCCTAAGTTCAAGTTAATTTTATGAATACTTAAATCTATCATCTAATCTATCAGTTTTTTTTTTTTGTTTTTTTTTTCAATTTTTATCGACACATCAGAACAAAGGAATCTTAATATTCGCAAAAAAAAAAAAAAAAAAGTTATTATTGATAAAATATACTTTTATTTTTCTTTCTGAGAACATCCATAAGTTTCAATATTCTAATTCAAAGTTATGGTCTTCAAAAGGTTAAATCGCTATAAATTAAATAAAAAATAGCCAATCAATAAATTATGACTCTTAAAAACAAAATTGTTTGCATATTTTTAGATTACATGAAGAATAAAGCACTTTGAATTAACTTCAGTTAATGATTTTTGATTCAATTAATTAATGTTTAATTATTTTAATGTTCAAAATTGATTGATAAATAGTTCTTGATAAATATCTAAGTGCATTTCACTGTAAAATGTATATACCTAGTTTTTATTAGTAACTAGCGGTACCCGCACGGCTTTGCCCGTAGTAGAAAATTAAAAGGTCATTTGGTTCGCCTGAATATTTACAAATAATGGATGATGAATTTCTTGCCAATTTGCTATGTTCATTTGCTCGCCCATGATCGCATATGGTAGTTAGCTGGTCTACGTTATGGTAATTTGCTAGTCCGCGTTATGATAATTTGTTCGTTCACGTTATGATAATTTGCTCGGTAAAATGTTCTTAAAATTGGAAAAGAAAAAGAACAAAATCGAATTTTCGAAAAATCGCTTCGAGGTGCTCGCTTCTATGCTACGAACTAATTTGCCAAATTTCGTAAAAATCGGTCGAACGGTCTAGGCGCTATGCGCGTCACAGAGATCCAGACAGACAGACAAAGATCCAGACAAACTTTTAGCTTTATTATTAGTAAAGAAGGTAACTTTTTTTTTCTTATTTTTAAACAAAAATGAAAAGAATATTCAGAATTGTTAATGTTCTCGTTTTTAGAGTTAAAAAATAATTCTTAGTGCTATTGAATTTTGAGAGGAAAAGGTTTGGATTGGGCTGTGTCGTTTTTTTTTTTTTTTTTTCCATAATCCATTCGTCAGAGGATCGTTCATGTTTTTGCCCTCACACTGAATAACTTCTCTCATTAAAAAAGTTGTAGCAAAAGCGACTGAAACTGCACATCGCTTAGAAAACATGAGTAGAAATTTAATCAAGAAATCTTTTATTTAGGCTTAGATGTATAAAACAATCATAGTTCATTTTGTAAGACATTTTTTGGTAAACGAGTGGTAAGATATGTTATTCCAAAAGCCGCAGGTTCGACTCCTGCATGGTACAAAATTAAATAGTTAATTTAAGTCTAACTTTTAAGATTTATTTCTACTCGAGAAAAATTGAAAAATTTTGAAATTTTTGTGCAAAATAATGTATTTAGAAATATAACATTTAGTTCCTGATGATTTTTTTTAAATGTTTCATGTTCCTTACATGAAAATACTAACTTTGATTAAGTAAACTAAGCTAATTTAAATTCATGGTGCACCAAAGTATTTTATGCTATTTTTCTCTCATAAAACTTTAAAAGTATGCACAGGACAGGATTACATCAATAACATCAATTAGTAGAAATATTTCGATTTAGCAATTTATAAAAATCACACCCTTTTCAAAATTAACTGCTAAATGATGACTGGATTGATTTCGATAATTTTGAGTGTTTTGAATTTAGAATCTGAGACTGGCAGTCAGAAAACAGAAAGGCTCTTTTAACTGTTAAAGTTTAGCATAGCTCTAAGAAGGAAAAATAAAATAGAAAGTAAAGAGTTTTAAATATTAAGCACCATTTAAGTTTTGTAAGAAGATATAACTATTAAACTACACTTTAATTGGATTCAATTTTTTCTGATAAAAACCAGAAAAAAACTGGTCATTTTCCACGATTTCAAAATTTCTGGAAATGTTACATCTCTGATCTCTATGCAGGGTACGAAAATATCATGATATTTTTGAAAATATCGAAAATAACCGATATTTTGATATATATCGGACATTTTGATATATATCCGACATTTTCAATCAGCACAAACTAAAATCTTCAAAATATTAAATGCATCCTCAAATCACTATTTAATTTGTTACATTACAATTACAATATGTAGACTTAAAATTAAGGATTCTATCATTATTTATATCTAATGTTTCAGTTTACAATTTTTTCAATTTTAATGGAGTTAATTTAGCATTAGCTGCTTTACTCATTTTTCTTCTGTTAGCTACTTTTACACAGTTATATGGTTCAGAAATAAAAAATATGCGTTAGTCGGTGCGCAGTCAAAAGACATTTTTCTTTTTTCTGAC
Source organism: Uloborus diversus (assembly GCF_026930045.1). NCBI lineage: Eukaryota > Metazoa > Arthropoda > Arachnida > Araneae > Uloboridae > Uloborus > Uloborus diversus. Next base: position 60,502 of record NW_026557733.1, read on the forward strand.
CAACGTTTAATATCTAAGCCCTTTTAATATGAATTAAAATTGTTGCATTACAAATAATGAAAATAAAAATGAATATAAAAAATTAATATTATATTACTTTGCTGCATTAATGATGTATATTAATACATCATAGAAATATAGTACATTACTTTTTGGTTATTTTAAAAAATAAATGAACAATATTACTATGATTAATATAATTTTTATATTGAAAATACCGTGGTTGGAAAAATGAATAACGAAAACATCAAAATATCATGATACTTTCAAAATAAATGTCGGATACATACCGTGATATAAATCGACGAACCCTGTGTCTATGCAAGGTAAACAAAAAATAATAACTGTTTGTTATTTCCAGTCACTTTTCGCGTTTTTACATTACGCGTACTTTACTTTACTTACTTCGCGTTTTTACATTGTACGATATCACTGCTAGCTGGACATGCAAATGCAATTAGCGAGTTTTGTAAAACATAAATTAGTGCTGCATTAATATAATAAACAAAACTAATTAATATCTTAAGTACAGGCAACAAATGGAAATAATGTGTAGTGATGGAGATGTGTAAGCAATAACATCAGTATTACGTTACATTTTCGATTCTTTTCTATTTAAAAAAAATGTCTACATTTTATCGAAGATAGTCCTGTTAATTAAGCTGAGAAAAACTTGTCTGGGAATTTGGGTACTTTAACAACGCAAAAATCAGAGCTTCATTTATGTAGGCGGCAAGGCAATGTCTCAAATACCAAGCAATTCTAAGCTGTCGGAGTAAATAATAGGTGAAGGAAGTAGATCTCGGAGCAACAACAGCAAAATTATTCTACATTTCTGGTACATTTCTATTCTTAAACGAGCTGATGTGTGCCCCACATGACTTCCTTTTACTCCAATTTAATGTCATTTTCCCATTATTGGCAATTTTAATGTGATTCAATAGATTACTCTCTAAATATCACCAACAATGGCCAAATTAAAACCAGATTTTTAAAAAAAAATCGCCAAATTTGTCGCCAAGTTGGTGACAAAATTTGGCGACCAAAAGCCTGGCGATATATCGCCAAGTGTCCGCCAAATTGTAACACCACTTGAGTTTACATTGAAATTAACAATGATGTCGCCCCAAAAAAGAGCAAAAGACCCCCTTAGAAACACCCGAATGCAACCAAAAAGGGAGGTGCATAACTAGACCCCACTAGGAGTCTACGTACCAAATTTCAACTTTCTAGGGCATACCGTTCTTGAGTTATGCCACATACATACGCATATACGCACATACATACATACGTACATACAGACGTCACGAGAAAACTCGTTGTAACTAACTCGGAAATCGTCAAAATGGATATTTCGCGTGTCTATACGTTCTTAGGCACTTATCCACGTGTGGTCGAGTCGAAAAAAAAATCAACATTCATTCGGGGGTGAGCAAAATGGAAATTAAGGTCGATTTTTGAGTGAAATTTTTTATTGCGAATACAATACTTCCTTTTTTGTAAAAGGAAGTAAAAAAATTATTGCAGCCTCTTTTTTTTATCACACATTTAACTTTCTCAATAACATTGCTCAAAGCTCTACTGGCAATTAATACTTTTGTAGAAGGACAATCGTCGCTACATTAACGTAGTTTACAAAGCAATATCTAAAATATACAGCGGCGTATCGGAGGGAAGGATTTGGGGATCTATCGATGGATCAATGATAACGGGAGGGACCACAGAATATCTGCTCCCATTGTCGCGACTGAAGTAACTGAGAGAGCGGCGGCCATAGTGGATGTAGAGAAATGTGGGGCAAAGTAAAAGAGTTCAGATGACTAAGTTTTTTCAAAATGAATAAATTGGAAATTTTTTTTGAAAAGTACAGCATATAAAGAAAGAACATTGCATTTTTTTATAAAACTTACATTGAAACATTATTTTTAATTTTTGGCAGTAAATTTGCGCCTTCAAAAAAAAAGTGGAAAATTTTTATTATTTTTTTTTCATGGCGCAAAGTGAAAAGTAAATTTTATCTAATGAACATTTAAAGTTCGAGTTAAAAAATATTTTTAATCAAATGAATCGGCAAACAAAAGGTTGAATGGATAAATGAAAAGATAATGAAACAATAAACGAATAAATTAGTAAATTAACACATTATATATGAAGAAAAATAAATGAGTGGGTAAAAGAGTGAATGAGAAAGAAAATAAGCGAGTGAATGAAGAAATAAAAAAATTACTTCACAAATGAATATTAATGAATTAATTAACTGACTTCAAAAAAGAGGCGGTTATCAGTTCATACCGTATGTATGTTTTTTTTTTTTTTTTTTTTTGTTTTGTTTGTTTGTCCACTCACAGCGTCTCACCTAGTGTGAACCGATTTTGATGATTCTTTTTTTAATGGATAGGGGATGGCTCAACTTAGGTCCCATTACTTTATTTGACCATATTTGTCCTTTAGAAAAAAAGTTATGGGCAAAAACCCATAAATTTCATGCAATTTCCCTATTAAATGATTGAATTTAAAATCCATTGTTATGAAAGTTTGGTGCCATACGACAGTAACATTAATAGTAATTGTAATGATAATTTTGAATGAAGGCTTCTCTGAAGCAAGCATCAAGTTTCTTCAGGGGGATATTTCGATAATAATCGGGAATCTGGTGCTGTCGTCTCATTTTTTGGCGTAAATAACTTTATTTTGGTAACCTTGCTGATTTATAGTAACAATATGTGAATTATCGAAATCTTCCCTTCTTCAGTGCTATTGCTCCATAGTGGGGGTAAACCTAACCTGGAAGCGAGGTGATGCAGTGATTAGGATCTGCTTAGCCTTCACAATGCTACCATTAGATTTGCCTCAACTACAGTAGTATTTTTTTCGTTATCATCTATGCCAATAACAAATGATGGGGGCTAAGTAAGAAAATACAGAATTGCATCATGAGCAACTTAAATGCTGTGAAATGTAAATTAGTTAGGAAAAACGTAATACTCAAATGGTTATAATTAAATTAACTGCACATTAATTCCAAAGAGGAACAAAGATAAGCTTTTAGTGCCAATCGCTTAAAGTTTAACGCGTGTTTATAGTTTTTTTTTTTTTTTAGTATGGAGCATTTTTATGAAAAAAATAAGGTGAAGTTTCGTGATGGTAACTTCTTGCTATTTCTGAAGTACCTACATTTACACTAAAAAGAATGAACTAAAAAAATTTTGAAAAAAAAAAATAGAACCGACTTCAAAATTGCTCTAAAAAGTGAAAAATAATTTTATTCTTTAAACACCATCGATAATACTTTTAAACATAATTTTTGAAGTTGGCGCAAAAGCGATAGATAAAATCATTCACAGCCATAACTCAACTACAACTATAAATTTAACCAGGCCCAGTTTCTTCACTATCACATAAAGTATGCACTGATGACAACATATTTGAATAACGATATAAAGTTTCGGTCGTAACTTTGGATGCTTTTCTGAAAAAAATATGAAAGAAGCATGGTTAGACTGGATTTTACGTTTTGTTTTTGCACCAACTTCAAAAATTATGTTTAAAAGCATTATCGATGGTGTTTAAAGAATAAAATTATTTTTCACTTTTTAGAGCAATTTTGAAGTCGGTTCTATTTTTTTTCAAAATTTTTTCAATAAATGAATACGTAAGTAATTTAGTAAATGATTGAGTGAATAAACGAAATAAAATATTTTACTTTGTTCCATCCACTTTTTGTCATCCTGAAATTTGCCGCCCCTAAAACCTGCCACCCTACGCGGTAACACTGGTCACCTATCCCAGAAGCCGGACATGTACAAGCGACTGTACTTACACACACACTCGTACTCGTGATTGCGAAAAAAAATAACTTGAATTCAAGATGTCAAAAATTCTATTTTTTTGAGCAATGACGATTGCTTATTGTTCTCACTTGACAGTTTTGAATTCCTATCATTTTATTTTCCCACCAGCACCCTCTGCCAGCACCACCGTCGCGTCGACCGGCCTCACGATGCTGCTCCTCTTGCGAAAACCGTCTCCAGGTAACATCAATATCCTACACACACACACGCATACACACACATGCCTACACACACATACACACACTCATGCCTGCGCACAGACACAAACACACACTCCTACACACACGCATACACACACTCATGCCTGCACACAGATACTAACACATATGCCCACATACACACACACACACACACGAACGCCTACACACACGCGCGTACACACACAGCACTGCATACATAACACGCACATACATGCATAAATACACACACGCACATTCATACACACACACGCTCGTGATTGCGAAAAACATAATTTGAATTCAAGATGCCAAAAATTCAAATTAATATATATATATATATATTTTTTTAACCATTCAATATTTTTAAACTGCTAAAAGCTCCGATTGAAGGTTATGTAGGGCAGCAAGTCAATCCTCCACCAATTTCTCCTCGGAGCCCACGTGCCGCTGGGATTAACGGAGTGCTTAACGGAGTGAACAAGTGCTTTTTCCATCTGTGGACGCGCTTGATTGCAAGCATGGAGCTGGAGCGCGGGGTGCGGTAGCCTCGGGATTAGGGGTTGCGCTCGGGGTTAGGCAGAGAAACAAGCAGACGATAAGAAGTCACGGTGAAGAAAGTTTATTAGCGGATGTCATCGAAAAGAAGAGGTCGGGATTAGGTCTCATTTTGCCTGATTCTGACATCATGAGTTACAAATTGGAAAACTGAGTCGTGCATATTTGCGCTCTGTCAGTTCAATCTGCGGAGAAATGTAGCAAAGTTTTTTCCTTTTGCTAATATAAATACTAAAGATCAAAATTAGCGGTCTTGACTCGCCACGTGGCGACCAAGTCGAAAACGTGGCGATAAAACATTTGAGTAGGGTCTGTCGGGGTAATTTGGGTAAAAAAATGACCTACTTTGAACTTTCCAGTCCTGTAGTAAATTTATATGTACATATATTTTTTCTTTTTCTTGTTTCTGTTTACCATTATGCCTTTCCAGAATAGTTTTCTACAAATTACATGTTAATAGACCCACTTGCATATAATAGCAAACATAAGTTTCTTTATACCCAAATTACCCCGTGGATGGGGTAATTTGGGTATAAGGGGGATTAAAGAGCAAAGCATGGTTTTAATAACAATCTTACTCAATGTTTTCAAACTTAGGTTGAATGTAGGTACAATAGAAATAATGGGATAGTATGAATACCAATTTTTTCAAGTATTAAGATGGATTTTAGACTGAAAATAGCAGAGTATGACAAGCCGTTAATCGACGGTAAGTATTTTTTTGTTGCGGAACATTAAAGTAAATTTAAACAACCTTCCAATTCATTTTTAGCATATATTACCTTGGGTATTGAGGATGCACATACATGCTTATGTTTGTAGTACAACAAAATTATTGTTTGTCCTTCTGATTGGTAAAATGTATTGTATATCCAAATTACCCCATGTTTTTAAATCATTAATTACATGAAAACTAATTACGTTAAATACTTCAATTTAATGCCAAATTAAAGTAAACATATGTAATGTCTACTTACCTAAAGCTTAAAAAACATAGAGTGGCAGGTTAATTAGTAGCGCCATTTAAAAATTTTGGTTTACATTGCTTTCACATCTTCAAAAAGTTGAATTTATTTTTTACCAATTTCAAAAGGAGTACTGGCAACATTTTTTCAGTATATATTCATAGATAAGGAGGATTTTTACAACTGTGAATTTTTGTTGGTGTATCAAATGAATAGTTTTCGTTTTATTCAAAAACATATAACTTATACCCAAATTACCCCAATGGATCCTAGTACAGTAAAACCTGTAAAGTTGACCACCTTTGTAAGTTGACCACCTGTCTATGTTGACCGCTTTTGTTAGGAACGGAATTAGTCCT
>NW_026557734.1:0-66392 GCF_026930045.1 Uloborus diversus
ATATCTCGGGAAGCAATGAAAGGATTCATATAATAATTTCATATGCAAGCGAAACTAGTTATTATTGGAAACATGGCCAAAGCTAAGACAGAATTGCAGGCAAGTACCATGAATCTAGCTCGCCTGCAGTTCTTGTAAAGCTACGGAAAACAGACCCTTATTCTCTCTCACTGGGAGCTTTGTTAATCTGGACGGGCCGTAATCGAGCTGAAGTCGATACACTTAATAAATACGTTCAGTTAATCTTCATACTGGTAGCTATAAGTATTTTTCACAACAGTGAGTAGCCTGCACTTGTGCAACTTGTAGCAATTCAGGAAACTTTTTGACTTAGAAACTTGATTTTTTCTGGAAGTGGATAAAAACCTGTGAAATCAAAAAATGTTCCACGTAAATAATCAGTAACTCTTTGGATTTTTTTCACAGTGAACTCTGCTAGCACTGGCAGAGTTGCGGACTATGAGGGAAAACGACTGACTCCAACTCTCGGAATTTTTAACCTTTTGGACTCCCGACTCCAACTCCGCAGCCTTTTCCTATAAATTTGTTCTTGTTCTACTCTAGGCATATGTTATCAAAATTCCGAATTTTCGAAAAAACTAATTCCCATTGCTAAAACTTAGTTTAAACTTTCAAACTGAAATAATTCTAATCTTCCCCTCAGGTTCCTATATTTTCATTTCACCAACATTAATTATGTTTTTCTTGATTGCGTTTGTTATAATTGACAAAAACAATGAGTACCCAGCATTCGGTGCTCTTACCCTAGAATTAAAAATTCCTTTAAAAGCCTCGCTTATATGCTGAATCCAATTATAAGAATTTGTTAACAAATACGAGTAGAAAATAGCAAGAAATACAAATTTTAATTTGTTGTGATTTTTTTGATCACCTGCCAATAATGAATTCGCTACCAAACGTGAAAAATTATTACAATTGTATTTGAAATGGGCTTAAAAAAGGTTATAATTCCAGCTCTATACGGTTTGGTAGTTCAAAAAGAAAAGTATATTAATAATGATAATAATAAATATATGAATAAATTGTTATTGAAAGGAATCTATCTTTTGATTAGTAAATTTTTTCTACAAAAATTGTGAAAGAATACTAATTCAGTCTTTATTTAATATCTCCGGTAATTAAAGTTCTACAGAAACAAGAGGAATATTTGGCTAAATTTGATTTTTTTTCTCTCGATATTTTGCTCAACTACCCTCTTTCTTTCTAGGCTGGTCTAGAAGCGATCTAAGGGAAATATTTTAATTTAATGTATATTTCATGTTTACTTAATTAGGCTAAGTATGACTCATGCAAATGGTGAAAAAAAATTATTTTACAACAGAAATAGTTCCTGTTTTCATTTAGTTTCACTTCCATACCATTTTTTTTGTTTGAATCCCTGCATTAGGTCTTGAGATATAGCCATCAAACAAGAGAGGAGTACTCCATTGTGCCATCCTTTGTGGTGATAAAAGCCAAATAATTAGCACATAGCCCTTTAAGATACACCTGAAGACCAAATTTTGTTTGAATTCATGCATTACTTCATAAGATATATGTCACAAATAATGAAAAAAAAAAAAGAAATGTTCGACGGCTCCAATCAGCCCTAAATCACATCTGGGTAACAAATTTCATTCGAATTCATGCGACAGGTTTTGAGGTGGAGTAGAAACAATTAAAATCGGTCACACATACTCCCACACACACATTTTCTTCAAAAAATATATATAAAAAAAAACAGACAAAATATATTTAGCTCACGTCAGAATGTATGATTCATCAAAGTAAAAAAAAATTCACGGATCCAAAATTTTTTTCTGTACATTAGATATAGAAGAAAGTAAAAACACCTCTATATTTTTTAAATAATACTTTCCATTATATCAGGAATTTTCACAAAAAGCATATTGCAAAACAGGCAAAAAAAAAAGACTTATTTAATTCTTTATCTTCTTCTACCTTTTTGTTTTGAACAATTAAAATTGCTTATTCAAATCAATCAGCTGTGTCTTTTGCTACAGATCTATTTGTTTTACAATTGGTAGGTGGTGAGTCATGTGAAATGAGCTAATGCGAATAAGAAAACACATTTTTTTCTGTATACTATTTATTTTCTGGAATGTGGCTAATGTTTAAGAACTAAAAGAGAAAAAATGCTTGGAATTTTTCAATGAACTCATTTTGAAAGGTAACATTATTTCGCAACTTTTATGCTAAAAAGCATCATCTCACATTTATATTTTTTGTACCAATTGAAATGAGCAAATTTTGGACCGGCGACATTGTGGGCCAGTGACATTTTGGACCGGTGACATTTTGGGCCTTGACATTTTGGGAAGGTGACATTTTAGACTGTCGATATTTTGGATCGGCGACATTTTGGCAGTGTCATCTTGTCCGACATTTTAGCCACAACATTTTGGGCGTATACCCTATAAAATACAGTTGAGCGTTATAATTCCACTGTCCTGAAATCTGTGTCAATTTTTCTGTAACTGAATTGCAGTAAAGTCATTTTTGCATTTGTAAAACTGCCATACTTTTGAACTATAATCCACCGATGACAAATTTTTGTACATTAAATTCTCAACCATGGGGTAGACCTTAAAGAAGCCACAGGCCACATGCGGGTGGACAAAAAAAAGTGTTGGTTTTAAAAAAATGAACAAAAGAACTTTTTTTTCCAGATTAGCAAGGATGAAAACACTTAGTGTCCCAACTGTATTGTTATTGGGAGTATACTAGTATTGTAGCTGTGAGAAATTATAAGTTATTCTCTAAATTATGTATCCTGCTGAAAAATATTTAGTTCCAATTATTTTTACGATCCAACCAAAAATGATGCGGGTGGACCCAACCCCTGTAAATACGCCTATACCGCACCTGCTAGACTATACTGATGTAGCTAGTTTGTAGTGAAAAAGAGTGGCAAATTCGGACAGCAAAGTGATCAGACGGGAACTGCATCCTGGTTCCTGGGGTTAGTGAGCAACAGCAAACGGGGGCAGTAACCCCTTAGTAAGAGAAAAAAGCTAAAATTTTGCTAAACAAGCTAGATCAATGATTTATGCAAGAGTATAATGATTTCTACATCTCTATATGAAATAAACAATGTTTCAAGATTTCTTTAGTTATTTAAACCATTTACATTAAACAATATGAAATACCAACCATTTTCACACAAGTTTCCAAATAATTCCAGCAACGAATCCATGATATCATCATTTAAAGGTTTTTCCAGTAAATTTAACAGAGAGGACAAGACAGATTTCTCTAGTATTTTGGCACGACCATTACCTATAAATGAAGAACATAGATATCAAAAGATTTAAAATCATGTTTTATTTACATCATAGTTGTAATTAAGTTGTTTTTGAGCATTTTTTTTTTCATTAATTTTAGAAAACTATGATTAAAAATATACATATAGAAGAGAAATGTTTGTTCTAAATCTTTTATGAAAAATATAATATTCAGGAAATAATGCAATTCTTTCATTTTCATTTCCTTGAACAAGAAAACTGATCTTAACACTAACTTATTAGTATGATATAAACAGAAAACTGAAATTGATGTTTCTGTTTTTTCATTGTAAAAGCTACAGGAAGAAATTTTGAATGACAATTCATGACAGCTTAGAAGAATATTTTCTTACATATTGCCTTTTTTTTTTTTTCAGCATTAGCGCTAAATAAAGCTTTATTAAATCACTACCAAAATGTTAAAAATACTGGTAGCACAAAAATAGCATGAAATGTCCTCAAGAGAGACAGAACACAATTATAGATAATTAAATTAGAATAAAAAAGTTTCAGCTAGATAAATACTTATTTTAAGCTAACAATAACCCATATATTAAAAAGCTTTTTGATCTATACCTTAAGAAAAGATGTTTCCAAGACAAAATTCAACTATTGAATATACAATATTTCAATTTAATAAGTCATGTTTAAATTATTTGGGGGAAAAAAAACCTAACTCATACATAAGGAATAATGTTTACATACTGCTGTCAGCTAGGCAGCTCAGAACCAAAAGACAGTGAGTTACAACATCTTCGTCAGAACTAAATTTTAAAAGATACTGCAATAGCACATCCAAAATTCCTGCTTCCACAGCTTGCTCTTGAATTTCTTCTAGGGAATAAAGCACAACAAAGATCAAACATATTGAACCATATCTAATAATCTATAATACAAGATAACTTGACAAATAAGTGATTACATCAAAAAACACACAAAATTTTTTATAAAGCATGAATATTAATTTTGACACACTTGTTATAATTAGCTAAAGTAATAAACTTACATAGATAGAAAAAGGAATTAATTAAAACATAAGCACTTACAAAATTACAAGTTTTTATTCCTAATGCAATCAATTCGTTACTGTTAGTGGTAAAATTATTTTTAAATGAAAAAAAAAACTGTACCTATAAAATCAGTTATGAATATGAACTAACTAATCTTACAAAAAAAATTTTTTTGTCTAACAAGTATTTCTGCCAAAAAGATGTTAATTTGCAAGAATATCATATTTACATTTAATAAAATATGTGAAAATATTTTTTATTAAAAACAATTAGAAAAGGGACTAAAATACTCAAATCACCAATTGTTATGTGAACAACACAAAATAAAACTCTCCGTTTTTTCTCATAATGAAACGAAACAGTGAATAACATTCATATATTTTTCAAAGAATAAATTTGATTGAGATTAAACAGGGTGTCCACCCTAAAAGTGGATCGATAGCTATTTCCTAAACCGTTAAATATAAGCGTATAGTTCCATTTTGAAAAAAATCTTCAAATTGTCCAAAGACTCAAAATTTATGAAATGTTTGTCGAAAAATCACATTTTGAAAAAGTTACCACATTAAACTTTTCATACTGTCCCACAGTCCTAGCAATGATAGTTAGTAAAACATTCCGGATACACTAACATTTAGAACAAAAAAAATTCACTCTTCTACGACCAAAATTGACCGAGTTATAAAGTTTTGAAAAATCACTATTATCAAAAATTTTATAATGTCAGCAAGATAGTTCTTAAGTGGATGTATGCGAATTGACTAACTGTGTTAATAGGCAAATTGCGTAATCGGTTCTTGTTATCAGGAAGTATTATTAGTGGCTGAAAAGACTTTGTGAGAGCTGTTTATTAGCTTAAAGGTATATTATTTAGGATTAAAAGATTTTATTTCAAGAACCTTTTATTTTCATCCGCAAATATCATTAAATCCGCAAATATCATTAACTAAAGGACTTTTTTTTTCACTTTTTCCAAATCAAATATTATTTATTGAACGATTAGAGTGATTTTCTTTTCAAAAAGTTTTTTACGTTCTTCTATATCCAATATATAGAAGAAAGTATTGGATTCGTGCAAATTTTCAAACTTCGAATTTTGACGGATTCGAATGTTTTGAGGTGTTCTGAGTCCATTTCGACCATTTTTGGAGAATGTGAAAATGTCTTTGTGTGCGTCTGTCACACCAGTTTTTTGTGGTTGCTCTACAGCAAAAACTACCGTATGAAATTGAACGACATTTGATATATATATGTGCCCCTATGTGAACTTGTGCCCATTGGTTTTTGGTGCGAATTCCTCCAAGGGGGGTGGAGCAATGGGACATTTTTTGAGTTATGAGTGCCTGCTATTCCCAAGGAAGTAACAGTCAGAATCAAACAAAATTTGATCCATATGTTGCCCCTAACAGGTACAGGTACTGATTCAATTTTGCTGTAAATTGCTCAAAGGGGGGTTGAGTTATAGAATGTTTTTTGTAGGCAATTGTGACTGCTGTATCTCAAGAAATAATGAACGGAATCAAACAAAAATTTATCAATTAGTAGCCCTCAGAAGGTATAAGAAATGATTTTATTTTGGCGTCAAAGCTGAAAGGGGGGTGGCGCAGTCGAACGATCGTTTTTTTCCATTGTGAGTGCCATATCTCAAGAAATAATGCTACCTTCTGGATGAAATTTCGAATAAATGTGAATCCATATGTAAACAGGCGTTGGTTCAATTTTGGCGCCAATCGCTCCATGGGGGGCTGACTTATTTATTTTTTTTGTGAATAAAAATAGCTTTATAATTGTAAAAAATAAGAAAGATAAATCATAATAGACTGTCTGCATATTTCGGGTGATTTTAATAGTTGGAAAATGACCAGAAAGTCGCAGTGATTTAAAGTTTTTAACTGTTGCCATCTTGTGTTTGTTAACAAATAAATTTTTGTAATTATTTTAAGCAAGGCTTTTAAAATAAGTTTCAATTTTCATTCTTTGCTTTGCTTTTGAGATGAAATGGGAATTGTGATGGTCGTCAAGTTATGGTGTGTGTAATTTTGTTTTTGTTGGGAATATTGCTTCCTCATCAAGCATGGGGTGGGATCAGAATTATAAGATATAGAAGAAAGTTTCGTGATAGCCACAACATATTAGTTATTTAATGTCAGGGGATTTTTGTTTTTTATTTTTTTTTTCTTTTTAGTCATTTGGCTGATTATCCTATGTTTACTAGGTTATCAAATTATCCAATACAGTCGAGCCCGCTTAATGGAATAGCCAATTTTCCACAAAAAATTATTCTTTTAAGGGGAATATTCTATAAAATAATAGGCACCAATGGTTAAGTACATTGAAAATATTAATCGGGATATTCTTTTAACCTATATTCTAATAAGCGGGCTTGACTGTACTTACATTTAATTGAGACAATTGTGTTTGTTAATTAAAAATGACGTTCTGGTTTATAAGTATTTAAACAGTAAAACTATGAACTTTTAATCAATGTCTCCCCAGTTTCGCTGACATTTAGTTTTTACCACCCTGTTTTTCAGTTTTAATCATACCTTTTGATACATTAAAGGGGGGAGGAAATTTGAAATGTCGGCAAAACAGGGGATAAACCTTTTAAATGACTCAAAATAAAAACTTTTTCAAAAAATAAAAGCTTGCACCGAATTACATAGCAAAATAAATACAATTGTGTTTGTTAATTAAAAATGACGTTCTGGTTTATAAGTATTTAAACAGTAAAACTATGAACTTTTAATCAATGTCTCCCCAGTTTCGCTGACATTTAGTTTTTACCACCCTGTTTTTCAGTTTTAATCATACCTTTTGATACATTAAAGGGGGGGAGGAAATTTGAAATGTCGGCAAAACAGGGGATAAACCTTTTAAATGACTCAAAATAAAAACTTTTTCAAAAAATAAAAGCTTGCACCGAATTACATAGCAAAATAAATAAACTATTTAAAGTTTTGAAATATTATATTTTTGATTTTTAAATGCATTATCATCAGAAACATCAGCAAAAGTAGAAAATAATTAATTTGAATTTTGACATCTTGACTTCAAATAATGATTTTTGCAATCATGAATCATGATAGGACTCTAATCGTTCAGTTTCTTGTTTATACAAATTTACTATCGCAAATGTAACTGCGAAAAACATAATTTAAATTTTCACAATTCAAATGAATGCCAGGGGCTGGATGCAAGATGTTGTGTGCTTAATGCTGGATATTGTATGCTGGATGCTGTCTTGGTCTAAAGAGGATTGTGTAAAGTCGAGAGGGTTGGGTATAAATCAAGTCGATTCCCGGGGACGAGGAGTCACCGTCCAGGAGGTGAACCCTTGTGCGGAGGCGATGGCGAGGGGACTTCAAAAAGTAGAGGATATTAACTACAGTCAAGTGAAAACAAAAAGCAACTGTGATTACTTAAAATAAAGATCGTCTAAATCTTTTATTGATATAAAAAAGAACAGAAATGCATAAAAAGGACATTCATCATGAGTGAAAATACAATTCAAATATAACACAACTTGAAAGATAAACATCACTATCAGAACAATTTATTTGAATTCAAAATGAGCCATTAATTAAAATGCAAATTTTTCCTTTATTAGAACACAGTAACTTTAAATGCAGTGATAACATTTTTGCATGAATTTGAGATTCAACACTTTTTTTAAAATCAAATTCTCATATGGAAATTAGATATTACTGAAACAAAATGACAAAAAATAAAGATTTTTAAAAAACCCTTTTAATCCTAAATAGATCATTGAGCTTATAAACAGTTCTTGAAAAGTCTTTTCAATCATTGATAATGCTTATTAATAAAAACATAATAATTTCTAATGACAAGAATCAAAATAAATTTAAACCTATTAACACACTTTATAAAGGAATACTACCGTAAAGGAATACTACCGTAAGTGTCTGTAAGATTCAGCAAACAACCCGATGTTATGGTACGCATGTTGTCTGGGAGATTTTCTTTCTCCAAAAGATTTCTCAGCAACTGAATAAGGCGATCAACACCATTATGTTCTTTGACTAAACTACGAGCAAGATCTGAAACAGATGAGACAAGGTAACTTAAAAGACAATGGGTTACACATTTTACTTTGTGTGTTTATTAATACAAATTATTTTATACTAATCTTTATACATAAAGGGCTACTTCTGTCCGGATGTCCGGGGTAAACTTCACAACTACTGGACGGATTTTAACCATTTTTTCAGCATGGATAGCTAAATTATCAGGGAACAACTTAGGCTATAATTTATTGCTAAAAAACTTAGTTTTAAAAAGTTATGGTGGAAAACAGTAAATTTCATGTAATTTCCCCACTAAATGATCAAATATAAAACCCATTGTTAGGAAAATTCGTTGCCTAACAACAGCAATATTAAAAGTAATCACAATTAATATTTTTAATCAAGGCTTCTCTGGAAAAGCATGACATTTATTGCTTTCTTGGGAGTTGTATCCTCATCTTTATACATAAAGGGCTACTTCTGTCCAGATGTCGGGGGTAAACTTCAAAACTACTGGACGGATTTTAACCATTTTTTCAGCATAGCTAGCTAAATTATCAGGGAACAATTTAGGCTATAATTTATTGCTAAAAAACTTAGTTTAAAAACGTCGTGATCGAAAACAGTAAATGTCATGTAATTTCCACATCAAATGATCAAATATAAAATTCATTGTTTCGAATATTCGTTGCCTAAAAACAGCAGCATTAAAAGTAATCATAATGTAAATTTTTAATCAAGGCCTCTCTGGAGCAAGCATGACATTTATCTTTATACATAAGGGGCTACTTCTGTCCGGATGTCCGGGGTAAACTTCAAAACTACTTGACGGATTTTAACCATTTTTTCCACATAGATAACTACAATATCAGGGAGCAACTTAGGCTATAATTTATTCCTTAAAAACTTAGTTTAAAAACATTGTGATGGAAAACAGTAAATTTCATGTACTTTCCCCATCAAATGATTAAATGTAAAACTCATTATACAAAAATTTGTTACCAACAACAGCAATATTAAAAGTAATCATAATGAAAATTTTGAATCAAGGCTTCTCCGGAGCAAACATGAGTTTAACCCTGCAAGCGGCCGTGACGTAAAATTCCTTCACCCAGCGATGTATTGAAGAGCGGGCGTGTCGAAAAATTTTGCCATGAATATTCTTCCATAGAATTTTACGCCGCAGCCGTTCTCGAAGCAGAATATTCAAGGCCAAATTTTTCGACCCGGCCGCTCTTCAATACATCGCTGGGTGAAGGAATTTTACGTCACGGCCGCTTGAAGGGTTAAAGTCATTTAAACATTTGGAAATTCTACTTTTTGCACACTTAGGAAAACATAGTAGAGAGTTTTTTTTTGTGTGTGTGTGTACTATTTAATTCAATAAACGCAAAATTTTGTTACTGATCTTTGTTAGTTCATATTTTGGAAATTCTTCAAATTTTTATATGCTTCAATTCGTGCTTTCGTTTTTAAATGAATATTCGTTGGTTCTTTATACTTATTGCTATTTCACTTTAATGGGTGAGGAAGAAGCTCGATTTTTAACCACGTCAAAGCGGTATGTTTTGAGTCCTTCCAATTAAAACAGAAAACGAAAAAAAGTAGCGATTGTTTCCTCACAATTATTACTGACCCAGGCAACGCCGGGTATTTTTGCTAGTTTATACATATAGCCCTACATCCCGCAGTAAGTTACCTCCCTAAGCCAGGACTAAGGCAGGAATAGGTTTTTTAAGAGGTTTTCCACATAAAGCTCAGTTACTTCCTATTCTGGGCTGATGAGTGCTAAAAAGCACGATACTGCAGTCCTTGGATGGAATGACTGAGCTGGTGGTGTATTTTATGTAAAGCCCTATACAGTAGACCCTCGTATTATGGGGTTTCGATTATACATGGTTTAAGATTAGACACCTTTTTTTTATTTTACGCGGATGAGTTTTGGTTTTACGCGGATGCCAGGGTTCATACTCTATTTGGATGAAAAAATTCCATGACTTTTCCAAGACTTTTTCATGACCTTGTTACATGAAGAGAATAAATAGTAGTACTTAATATCAAACTTGTCAATTTTCGGAAATGAGCATTAGCAAAACTTCTGCATGAATGCCACTACCTTATTGAAGCACTTACTTGTGATTGAAAAAATATCAGTGTACACCTAAAAAACTAAACTATTCTTATTTGTCTTTGTCATATAAATTTAAGTAAAGTAAAAATACAGTGAATGTAATATAATGACGCTTAAATGTTTATTTATTTATTTATTTTTTATAAACAAGTAGAATGATAATGAATGGGACAAAGTTTGAATGAGTCATCACTGTTTCCATAAATTTGCTTGAAAAGTTGCCTTTTAGTGTTAACTGTTCATTTAATTATCTACATAACTTGACAGTATTTTGGTACTTTACAGCAAAGCCACATTCTTAAGTAAATTACTGTTTCTAAACCAGATACTTATTTGAAAAATATATTTAGTAGTAAATAAATCTTCTGATTCATACTTACTTGATTACTTATTTGCACATTTTCAAATGCATATAAATTAATAGGTTCAGAAATTCCAGAACATAGGGTTTAATTCCTGACATTGAACGTAGTAGTGGGTTGCATGGATTAGTTTTGCGGGCCATATGTTAGGCACTACTGTTTTAGAGTATTAGAATATTCCTATTTCTGTATTCTACCGCCTGACTGAAAATCTCAATTTTCTAAAACCTTCAACAAATTAAGATAAACTCTGATAACTTTAATAATAAAGTTTTTAGGAGTGATAGAAGCGAACTTGAATACAATTGAATTGTGTTTTTTGAGAAGGCGAAATCAAGAATATAAGCAGAGTTGAAAATAATGGTAAATTAAAAATGAATGATGTCTAAGCAGTAAAATTCTATGGCAAAAAAAAAAAAAAAAAAAAAAAAAAAAAAGACGCGGCTGCTACTAATGCTCTTTTGGCTACTGTTGTTTTCTCTTTATCCAGAACATTTTTCCATGATCTTAAATAAATTTCCATGACTTTGAATGAAAATTTCAATTTTCCATGACTTTTCCAGGTCTGAAATTTGCTTAAATTTTTTCCATGACTTTCCAGGATTTCCATGACTCGTACGAACCCTGGGATGCGGCAATGCAAAC
Source organism: Uloborus diversus (assembly GCF_026930045.1). Taxonomy (NCBI): domain Eukaryota; kingdom Metazoa; phylum Arthropoda; class Arachnida; order Araneae; family Uloboridae; genus Uloborus; species Uloborus diversus. The sequence goes on from NW_026557734.1 coordinate 11,482, forward strand.
AAATAACATTTTCCTCTCTTTCAAAATCTAAACTCCTAAAGGTTACAGATTACACGCATTAAACTGCATTTTGGAGTGCTAATAACCAAACTTGGGCCCCTGGAGACATTTTATGCGATTGTTTCCAGAGCTCTTTTCTGAAGTAAAGTTATTAAACTTGCACAGTTCAGAGCTTACTGGAAGAATAGCTTTAAGGAGTGACAAAGGAGGCCAAAACCAACGAGGATACCGACTTTGGTGACACACAACCAAAAGCATTCACATTGAAAATTTTGAGCCATTCCTAGACAATAGAAATGATCTTTCTGGTTTGTTAGTGAAGGAAAAATCTATCATGGAAATGACGCAAGTGATCATGGATGCGTAATTGCTCTGCTAAGAGTTACAGAGAAAAATTCTCAATGACTGCCAAAAGACTATCAAAGCCAACTCTTTTTTAAAAAAACAGAACATGAAGTTAGTTTATGTTTTCCTTATGCATGCTGTGCATAAAAATCAATCTAAGCACACATTAAACTTTTCATACAATTACAATCATCACTAGAATGAAGTATTTTTTTAGCTACGGAACCTAACCCCTATTTCAACACTACTATTAGTTCTCAATTTACGAGGTTTCGATTTACGTGGCATTTCCGTGGAACGTAACTCCTGAGTAAAATGAGAGTCTACTGTATGTATTACTAAGTTATGATTAATATATATCACAATAAAAAGTAGGTTCGAGTAGAAATACAGCATTTAACATTCACACTAGCTGGGATGGTGCGGAAATGACTCTTCAAAGATAACAGGGGTCTGAGTAGTGATTTCAAAAATTTTAGGACACAGCTTTGTTACAATTTTAGGACATTTTTAGGACAACAAATATCAAGTTTTTTAAAACTTGAATGAAATTTATAAATTTGATTTTTGTAGTGAATGATAAAACGTTTCAAATTCAATTTTGAAAACTACAATAGAATGCATTCAATCTTTTATTCTTTAACACAATGACACATTATGAAGTAGAAATATATACCAGTAAAATATATCCAATTGCTTCTTTACTTGCCTTGTTGTTGTTTTGTCAAAGTGAATTACAAAGAATAATGAAGAAATATCCCTAATAAGGATGGATTTAAGGTAGGGTGCAAGTCAAATTGTATTATATACTTAACTTTTATCAGATAATTTGACACTTTTTGCTATCTCAGAATAATCAAAAATAACCCTGTAAATTAAGATAAATCATTTACAGATGCAAATGAATAATTGTTTTTTTACGGCAACTAAAACTAAGAAAACTTCCACTTTCAAAATTATCTTCAAGAGTTACTTCAGATTCTTATTTTTAACTGTTTCAAATCCAAACCAAAATCTTATCAATCACACAAATATGAATACTTTCAATATTTTACTTCAAAAATTATACAAGCTTCCCTTTCCTTGATTTGAAGTGAAAATAAAATAACATAAAACAATTGTTACAAAAAGAGAATAATTCAAAAACCACTTTACCATTATCGTAACATATGTTTCCCAATGCACGACATACTTGGAGTACAACATTTGAATCATTATTTGACAAAAGTTCCAAAAGAGGGTACTATCACAGCTGCATCACTGCAATTTAGCCTTCCACTATCTGCATTGAAAAAGAAATTAGGTTGATTCTTCCAGAATGATTATGAAATACTAGTTGCAGCCACTAATGTAATTTTTAAGATTCACACAGACAATACTTGCAAAAAAAAAAAAAAAATAATAATAAAGCTTGTGCATTATATAAAAAAAGGGAATGAATGAACAAAAGTTGAAACAACTTCACTTCAGTAGCAATTTTAATGAGTTTACCAGTTTTGTAATACCTAAATAAAATTAATTGAACTACATCATTTTATGTATGCACACATCTAAAGGAAAATGATAAGACTTATTTAAAAAACTACAGTTGGCTCTCTGTTCAATGACGTTCTATTTAATGATTCTCTCTATTTAAGGCAGGGTTGTCCTATTTTGTCCACCTCGGAAAAAACCGCCGGTAAAAACTTGGAAAAAACCGTCCCGGACAAAATGTCATTTTGTCCCTTTCGTCCACTTTATCAGTAAACTGAAAGTTTTGAGTTAAAAATTTGAAGTTTGAAAATAATAAATAATTATTCAAATTTTTCCTATTTAAGTAATATTTTAATATAAAATAGCATACATAAATATGTATATAAACAATTGATTGTAAAGAAAAACTACTTGATATTAATAAAAGAAATGTTGCCATGAAGTGAAATCTGTTCTTGCAATACAAATACGACGATCAGCAACAGGCTCTGACTAGGCTGTTCCTAGTAAATTTATTAGTTCCCAATGAAGATTAATGGCCCTTTTAAAGTTATCTACCCTCTTGTCTATTACAGCCTCTTTCCAAACACTGTTCTGAGTACCCACAACCATACTTAAGTAGTAATTTTTCTTAATTTGTATGACATTAACGTATCCATAAAATATGCTGAGTACATAAATAATTTACTATGGGGTGACATGAATAAAAACTCGAAAAATATAACTGTTTGAATATTTTTAGTCTATAAATCTTTGTTTTGTATGTATGTCTCCAAGCATTTCATTTGACTTTCCCATTGAGTTTATTTTCTACTATTGTATATAATAGTCTAATCATGCCCAATAGCTTATTCACATTGGTAAATTTTATTACTTTTAAGTAAATTATGATCTAAAATTAGCTGCACCAATGTGTAATTAAGATTTTTTTTTTAGATTTATGAAATTCTAAAGCTAATGATTCTATTTTAATTAAATGATTCATTTATAATAAAAAATGTATAGACTAATATATTAATGTTATTACACTACAACAATAAATTTATGTACGGTACGTATAATCAGTTTATTTTTCATTTCGTCCACTTCGTCCAGTTTTGTCCATTTTCTTCCGGCATCCTGGACTTTTTACAAAAAAGTGAACAAAATAGCAGCCCTGATTTAAAGACAGCTTTTCACGGTCCCGGATGCTAAATTGTAGTTTTAAAAGAATTCTATTTAAGGCCACATTCTACTTAAGGACGATTTTTTGTAGTCCCTTGAAAGTCGTTAAAGAGAGACTCATCTGCATATTTTTCAACGACAAGGTACAAAAACAGCGCTATACTGCTGTGGACAGATAAAAGGCAGTATCTTCAGAAATGAGTTTTCGAGGTATTTGAAGAATGAATTTTGGATTCAATACTAACAATAGGGAAATGTTGTATTTGAATGTTTTTTTCACACAATTTTTCCGCGGAAACCAAATAAGAAAGCTTATACCATACAGTCGGATCACCGACTTATACGAGGGATGCGTTCCAAGACTCATCGCATAAGTCGAAATTTCGTGTTGTGGAAAAGGGTATGTATATGATTTTTTTTATTAACATATCCAATTATTTTAGACACTTTTAAACACTTTTTAAACTGTTTTTAGACCATTTTTTAACTTCATATTACCGTTTCTTCTATAAAAAGTTGAATTTTTGTACTTTATTTTTTAAAAAACTGCATTATTCAACATAAAATACTGTTACGATGCACAAAATCAATGATCAATGGGAGAGAGAGAGACATAACATAAAACAGTACGGTACGTACAAACGTACAGTATGCTGTAGTAATAATAAAGTGATGCTTTATAATAGTAATCCAGTAGATACAAAAAGAGCTACATTTATAACTTAAAGATGATGATTTATGCTGCTCAATCAGATCGTTATTCGAATATATTTCTAAATACAGTAGCTTTGCATTTACATTTATAATGTTTATACAACACCCCTCTTTCAGGGTCTCTATAATCTACAATACAAGAGCAGATCCCAGTTTCATACTGTTTGCATTTTGCTTAAACACTACTCTGCGAGCTTTATGTTAAAACTAAGTTCTGGACTTATACGGATTGCCTTCTCTTGACTTTTAATCATACTTATGAAAGATTCACTCATACCTAATTGTCGTACCACCTTCAACCCATTTTCCGGTTGTTCAAGTGTATGAAGAATCTTTACCTTTTCTAAAATTGTCGCAAACTTTCACTTTTTGTTTCCATCTTCAAACTTTAGATGAAACAGCGTGCCTAAGTGCCATAGTATTTCCTCACCTTTCATATTTAGAATAAATAAATGAAAAATGAGGAGTGGTTACACACACTAACAAAGCTATGTTTATTGGACGGTGTGTGGGAACTTGGGCAGTCAGTTATACTAAATGGATGAAAGTACATTCACAAAGTCAATGTTTAGTAATCAATAACGAAACCGGCACCACGATTCCTTTCCAAATATTTTCGTGTTGAGAGCGAGAAATTCGCTTTAGCTCTGAAATTCCTTGCTCCTGAAAAACTCGCGTTATAGCCATTTCGCATAAGTCAAATTGCGTTGTAGTGGGAGTCGACTGTAAAGCAAAAAAAAAAAAAAAAACTTGCAGTTACTGCACTTTACCTGCCCACTGCAGTATATACAGTAGAGAACCAATTATCAAAGATGTTTGAGATCATCACTATCGCGGATACCTGAATTTCCCGGTTTTCTGGATCGCTAAAATACCCTGTTAGCTGATTGTTTATGAAACTCAAATTACAATAATATTGTAATGCATCTTAAAATATGAACAAAAACAGTTTAGATAAGCTTAGAAACTTCAAAATATAAAAAAATGTTAAATGGAAGAACTATTTAGAAACCTAAAAATATAAAACATTCACCAAACCCTTAAAAAAAAGATAAGTAGATAAAAAATAAACAAATAAAAATTGACAATACTATGCATTCAATAATGTTTTAATGAAGAAAATGAAGGGTAAGATACTGCTTATGAACGTAAATGTGCAATTTTTTTTACTAGTCTGTGAAAAGAGCTGGTTTTCGCGAACGCGTTTTTTCTTTTCTTTTTTGTAAAGGTTTTGTTTTGTAGATTACAAAAGTAGTTAATTGTAGCTTTTGTACTGAATGAGTACCAAAAAAAAATTCCTATTTTAATTCTTGCAGCATTATTAGTCTCTCGTTTAGCACTCTTTAAATTCCACGATGCTACCCAAAAAATTTGCGAATCTGGAATTCTGCGTTTTCTACTTTTCACGCAGTCACTTATCCTAAAACGGCACTAATAAACGGCCATTCAGAAAAATATTGCATTACAGTCACCCCTCCCTACTTCGCGCTTTGACTTTCGTGGCTTCACTACATCTGGTTTTTTGGTTGGATTGTGGTTTTTTCTAGTTTCTTTTTTTTTCTTTTTCAAATATAGTAACCTTTTTTATGCGCTAGTGTAAACTTTTTACTACAAAAGTGTATGTCTTTTAAGTACGGTGAGCTCTTTAGAGGGGCTGCAGTTGAACTACTTGAGGGAGTGGAGGTATAAAATCTCCGAAGAAAGTGAAGGGAATCGATATCTCATTTTAACTAACAGAAAAATATAAATCACTGTACTATTACTAAGGAATAAATACATCTGTAGTGTAGATGGTGTTCAACAATGTACTAGCTTTTTAAATTGTACAAATAATAAATATTATGAGGATGAATGTTGAGGAAAAACAGAGGCACATATGGTCACTAAATGCCAATTAATTCATCATCAAACAAGTTAAGCTATTTTCATAGATTAGTAGTAGCGTGTAATAGACCAAGAGCTGACCCCCCAAAACGCGATTTATCTCTTTTATGGCTTGTGGCCGGTTAAAATAATAAAAAAATGCAATTAAAAACTTTGGCTCGAATCCCCCCACTAATTTAGGGTCACACGGCTGCGTGGGTGGATGAAAGGTCAAAAAAAAAAAAAAAGAAAAATATTAAAGTGATGAGTTAAATGGCTAAAAATTATGTAATAACATTAAATTTATAAGAAAAAACATGTAGCGAATTTCTCCCTCAGCTATGTTGGGGCGAACGTGGTGGCCCCCAGGGATAAAGTATCAATTATAAAACTTTTAAAAAAATGATCACTTTCGTGGGGGGGGGGGGAATTTTACAGGGTATTAGTTTCATTATTTTGATTGCCAAAAAAAAAATCCCCCCCCCCCCCCCCCAGTAACTACGGGTCAATTTGTCAAAAAAAATTTTTTTTTGTTCCTCTTTATTTGGTTTACGTCGAGTATTATTCAAACTTACGCATGACTGTTTAAATTGCAACCCCCCCCCCCAAGTTTGAACGTTTATTCGATGAAAAAAAACTTGTAGCAATCCCCCCTCCACACCTATGGAGGGGATTGCTACGCGGTGCGCGGTTTTACAGTGTGGTGCCCCCCCCCCCCCCCAGGGATGAATTATCGATTAAATTAAAAATAAATGATCACTTTCGTGGAGGGAATTTTACAGAGCATACATTTAATTGTTTTAATTGCAAAACAAAATCTCTCCTCCCCAGCAATTATGAGTCTACTAGCTGCATTGCCAGGCGTTGCACGGTCTACCTCAAAAATGTACGTGTATTCGGCGTTCCAAGCATTTTATACAATTATATAAATTTTCCCGTTTTCATTACATTTCTCATTGCTGCTCCACTCCTATTAGTCAAAGTGCAATGTTATATTTCCTATAGCCTTCTCAATAAATGGACTATTCAACACAAAATGAATTTTTCAGTTCGAACCCGTCGTCCCTGTAGACCAAGAGCTGAGCCCCCAAAACACGGTTTATCTGTTTTATGGCGGGTGGCCGGTTAAAATAATAAAAAAATTTAATTAAAAATTTTGGCTAAAATCCCCCCTTTCCGCCCACTATTTTTGGGTCACACGCTGCATGGGTGGATGAAAGATCAAAATAAAATAAAATTATTAACCATGATAAGTGAAATGGCTAAAAATTATATAATACAGGGTGGTGACAGGAAGTGTGAAAAAAAGTTCCCTGACTTTTCCCTGATTAAGTTCACCAAATTTCCCTGATTTACGTTACCAATAGTAATGGTTTCCTTTCTTTGCTCTACTTGAAATCCATTGTATGTTTGTATAAAATACAGTAATTTAAACGTTTTTAAGTTGTGTAAAGTTGATGAACTAAAGATATATTTAAAAAAAATGCTACTTTTTCAACAAAATGGCAAAAAAAAAAATATCAAGTCAATTTTTTGGGGGGAAAAAAAACGACAAAACAGTATATTAAATTCTTCTACAATGGAAAGATACTTTGCTTCCAGAAACCCCTTAGCATAAGAATTTTAAGAAACTATTAAACTCACTCTTAAAAATGTATGTGTATTTATGGTAGAACTGAAAAGTATTTGAAATTATTTTGAACTAAATTTTCAAACAGTATAATAACTGTTGCAAGAATAACAAATAATAGTGAAAGAATAGAAGTAATGTAGTTATTCTTATATAACAAATTGACATATTTATGCAAAACAGATGAAACCTTTTGACATCCATTCATAGGGAGCTTTTCTCTAATCAAGAACATAGGTTTCAATGAATGAATACAGCATTTTAACAATAAAAAAAAGATATTTACTTAAGTATACAAGTTAACTCTATGTCAAATGATTTAAGTATGTAACGAAAAAAATCTTAGATTGCTTTTGTAACAAACAACTTTGAAATGCAAGAAAAAAAAAACAGAAAAAAAAATTAATTAGTTAATTTCAAAATATATAAAAGAAGAATACAACTTGGTTATAAAATAAAAGAATCATTTAAGTCTGAAAAAAAAGAAAATCCTTATAATCTGCGGCGACAGCAAATAGTATAATGGTAAAAAACAAAGTTTTTTTTGATTGAAAGTTTAGTTTTAGCAATTAAATTTAAAAAATGAAGAAGTAATAACTTTTAAGCTTTTATCAGTATTAATTCAAAAACCAAAGATTTCTTCTTGAAATCATGATTACAGTACGCTAATCACTTCGAGTCAATGGAATAAAGGCAAAGGAGCTAAGGCATTAATGAAGGCTTCCTCTTTGCCTGTATGGTTGTTTATTTTACCTCGCATTAAAAGCGTGAAAGGAAATTTCAAGCTAGGTGAAATAAACAACCTAACAGACGCATAAGCAATCTTAGGAAGTTCATCTTGTGGTTAATAAGTAAGATTCAATACTTTGACGTTGAGGAAAAAAGATGTACAAATATGCGGCAGTGTATAATCGCACCTCATTAATTTTACTTTTTTTTGAACAGATAATTGGCCAAAAATGCGTAGGGAATAAGGATACTTAATTTTGTAAAGCAAAAAAAAAAAAAAACTTCATAAAAACAATTTTCCCTGATTTTTTGCTATTTTTTCGAAATTCCCTGATATTTCCCTGATTAATAAAGTTCCCTGACTTTTCCCTGATCTCCCTGATCTGTCGCCACCCTGTAATAACATTAAATTAATAAAAAACCATGTAGCAAATCCCCCCTCCAGCTATGTTGGGGCGAATGTGGGAGCCCCCCCCCCCCCCAGAAGTGAATATCGATTGTTAAAATTAAAAAAAAAAAGATCACTTTCGTGAGGTTGGGGATGGGGATTTTTGCAGGGTATTTGTTTCATGATTTTAATTTCCAAAAAAATCTCTCCCCCCCCCCTAGTAACTATGAGTCAATTTGTCAAAAAAATTATTTTTGTTTCTCTTTATTTGGCCCGAGTCGAGTACTATTCGAACTTTCCCATGACCTCTTAAATTGTAAAAAAACAATTGCAATTATTTATTCGGTAAAAAAAAAACACATAGAAAATCCCCCTCCCCCCCCAACTATGTTTAGGGCGAACTTGTTGCCCCCCAGGAGTGAATTATCAATTGATTAAATAAAAAAAAAAATACTTTCGTAGAGAGGGGGGGGATTTTCTCAGAGTTTACATTTGATTGTAGCAGGAAAAAAAAATCCTCTCCCCCCCCAAAAAAAAATGTTTTTAATTTAAATTAGAAATTTTGAAATATTTTTCAAAATGAAAGGAAGCAAATCAGCGTCCGTACATCTGCTTCTACCATTGTGTGCTCAGTATGAAAAGAAGGAAGGGGAAAGTATACGCCTGTGATGATTTCTTCTTGCTATTTCGAGGGCAGTTTCGTCAGTGATCAACTGTAGCCAACACAGTGAAGTCGTTACAGCTATTGGTTTTTCTTTTCGGAGCACCCTGTACCGCATCCTTAACCCATTAATGCCGGTTTCGAAAAAAACAATAAACTGTGATAATTTTATTAGTATTTATTTATTTTATGTCTAGTAAGTGCATTATATACAAATTTAATTTTTTCCCGTTAAATTTTCTATTTTTATTTTTATGGTAGATTTTTCTACCAACCGGCGTTTGTATGGTGTGAGCACATTTTGTTTGCAAATTTTACATTTATTGTTTGATTGCAATAATTGCATTGATTACCACTTATAATTATTAATAATTGTAGAATATTACTTACACTTACATAAAAGAGTTTTCTAATTACAATTTCATTTATTTCAAAAGAAAAAAGAAATGTGTTCATTTTGTAAAATAAAATTTTTATGAAATATGAACTTGAAAAAATCAATACTAAAAATGTAGTAAAATTTTGAATTGAATATATTTTTAACTGAATATTTATGCATCACAATCTTCTCGGAAATGAATAGCGAATCTTCTTTTCAAAAAGTCTGGAACATTCGCCATTCTTTTACAACACTTTGCAGAAATTGCCCCCCCCCCCCCCAAAAAAAAAAAGTAAACCTCCACATTTTTTTTTTTTTTGCAACAATTTCTAATACCGTATTCTTCTACGGATCAAAAAGGTCTATCCGACAGATGCACTTGCTATGTGTTTCAATAACTATGATATTGGAATAATAAAATTATTTTTCTCAAAAGCATCTCATTTACTGCTTGATTCACATCATGTCCTGAATACTTTATTGCTTGTAATTGCTACTGCAGTACTGCCGTTCCATTTTACAGCATCATCTTTATTGCAGCATTACCACATGCTGTTCTTGGTTGATTGTGTGTGTATTTCTTCATTTCATTTCTTGAACCCAATGGAACATACATTTGTATACTCTTTCAATGTATAAGTTGAAAGAATATCATTTAGCACAGGAATAAAAGTAAAAAATTGCCCATAATGGCATGCGTTTCCTCTGGTACTTAGGTTCTTATTATTTTTCCATACTGTACCAATATACTATACAAATACTATACCAATACTAATATTTTATGCTATACCAATTCATCTAGGTGACGCAATATGGTACCGAAAAAAATAAAAGTCCGTATTACAAGAATAACACCCACAGCTTATATTCAAATCTAATCGAATTTCCTCTTATCAGCTTTTTGCGTCCATGACGTCCATAATAAATTAACAACACTACTAAAATACTTAAAAAATCTTTTAAAAATATCACTTATTTGTACAAATTTTAGATTAAACACTTCATTTGCCCGAAGCAAGACAGTGACTACATATTCGCCGGCTGGTACAATTTTCTACCATTGAAAGTAAAAGAGAATTCATAACACGAAACAAAGATAAAAACAACGTTTTAAAAGTATATCTGAATCAAATACACTGTTACAATTATGGTACAATTTTTAAACCTTTTTGAAATTACTAAAATACATGCAAAACTTGCATTTTACTTTTTGACGGAAGACGAATGCTTTTGGAGTTATGATTTATTCAAGTTTTAAGCCTACTGTTACGACCGTTTTTAACAAAGATACAGTAAACATATTTTTTTTCCCTTTTTGTGATTATTTACTATGTAAAATGTACAGCTATTGGGGAGATAGCGTCATGTGAGGACGAATTATAATTTTTTTCTCGGTTGGTATATTTTTTGTACCAACCGGGCATGAATGGGTTAAACTGAAAACGTAAAAAAAATCCTAATATATTTTGATGTTTTTTATATTATGAGTGTTTAAAAGGGTAATTTTAAGTGTAGCCAGCCACCAGATAAAAGATAATGTTTTGACAGAAACTTGAAGGATTAAAAGTTTCAAAGATTCGAAAACACTGAAAACTGAAATTCCATGATTTTGATTTTTCCGAGTTCTTAACAGAAGCAGATTTATATCATTGAGATTGCAGGAACATTTTTATCAAACTAGATAGACACTATCACAACCAATATGCCGAAGGTAAATAAATCTATATGAATTTCCAAATTATTATTTTAAATATTCATTTAACGCATCGGATTGACACATTAACATTTACAAGTAAAAAAATAGTTATTGCAATTTTAACATAAAATCACTTTTGTTTGTGAAATAAACTCATAATTACTGGGGTAGGGGGAGATTTTCTTTTGCAATTAAAACAATTAAATGTATACTCTGTAAAATTCCCTTACGACAGTTATTTGTTTTTTATTTAATCAATCGATAGTTCACCCCTGGGAAGCACCACATTGTAAAACCGCGCACCGCGTAGCAAACCCTCCCCCCCCCCCCGAATAGATTGGGGGGGAATTTGCTACGAGTTTTTTTAACGAATAAACATTCAAACTTTGTTTTTTGCAATTTAAGCGGTTAGGCTAAAGTGTGAATAGTACTCGACTCGGACCAAATAAAGAGGAACAAAAAAAAAAATTTTTTTTTGACAAATTGATCCATAGTTACTGAAGGGGAGGGGGGCAGGGTTGGTCAGATTGGACCCAATTGGGTTGGACCCAATGGGTTTTTTTGAAAAAACCCATTTAAAAAAACCCATTATTTAACCCACTTTTGGGTTTTTTAAAATTTTCTGGGAAGTTTTTTAAAACAATAATTAATTTAAATACTTTCACAATTTAAACTTCTTTTTTATTTGTTCTTCACCACAGACAATGGACATAAAAAAGGAATTTTGAACTTTAATAGTATTTCTTAACTCTTAACAGCATTAAAAAAATACTTCAAAGATTTTAAATAAATATATTTAACTTTTTCTTTAACTGGTCAATAAATAACTCAAATTTTCTGGACTAAGTCCTGTCACGTCTGATTTTCTCGATATTTGCAGATTGTACAGAAGAAACTACGCTAGCTATAAGTCTTTCATGTGAATTATTTTCTGCAAACCAACATGTCACAAATCTCAAATAAACAACGTATATGTTTTAGAAATTAACAGGTTTTTCAAATAGTCGAACAGAAAACAGAATAGGATGTACAATACTTTCATTATCTTACAAAAAGTTTAATATTTCTTACTCTGTACACAGAAATAGAAACAGTCAACATAAAGTTCAAAGAAATGTCTTGATTAAGCTGAATTCAGTAAAAAGGGATTTAAACTACTTTGACGTTCTACAGTAGTTTTGCATAACAAAATGAAATACAATAAAGTAAAATGCAAAAAAGAAAGAAAAAAAATGTAGTAATTAAAAACGAACAATAGATTTTATCACTCGAGAAGTAACTTTGCTCTAACTGTTGGTAATCATGGAAACTAAAAAATCTTAAACTTCACTATTCTTGGGTTTCGTTGTCTTTTTTACTTTTCTTCAGAAAACGCTGAATTTTCCAGTATTTTTACCCCAAGACAATTTTTGTGCTTTGTCCATATACTTACACTACAATATGATACAAGCACCCCATTTTCCCTAAAAAAAAGACAAAAAAAACCCACATTTCTTTTAAAAAACCCAGCTTTAGTTGGGTTTTTTTGGGTTTTATTTAAAAAAAACCCAAAAAACCCTGGGTCCATGGGCTTTTTTAAAAAAACCCGGGTTTTTGCCAACCCTAGAGGGGGGGGGGAGAGTTTTTTTTTGCAATTAAAACAATTAAATGTATGCTCTGTAAAATTCTCTCCACGAAAGTGATCATTTATTTTTAATTTAATCAATCCATAATTCACCCCTGGGGGAGGGGCACCACGTTGTAAAACCACGCAACGCGTAGCAACCCCCTCCATAGGTGTGGAGGGGGGATTGCTACGAGTTTTTTTTTTATCGAATAAACGTTCAAACTTTGGGGTTTTTTTTGCAATTTAAACAGTCATGCGTAAGTTTGAATAATACTCGACGTGGACCAAATAAAGAGGAACAAAAAAAATTTTTTTGTGACAAATTGACCCATAGTTACTGGGGGGGGGATTTTTTTTGGCAATCAAAATAATGAAACAAATACCCTGTAAAATTCCCCCCCCCCCCCCATGAAAGTGATCATTTTTTTTTAAAGTTTTATAATCGATACTTTATCCCTGGGGGCCACCACGTTCGCCCCAACATAGCTGGGGGAGAAATTCGCTACATGTTTTTTCTTACAAATTTAATGTTATTATATATTTTTTAGCCATTTAACTCATCACTTTAATATTTTTCTTTTTTTTTTTTTTGACCTTTCATCCACCCACGCAGCCGTATGACCCAAAATTAGTAGGGGGGAATTCGAGCTAAAGTTTTTAATTGTATTTTTTTATTATTTTAACCATACTAGGCCATAAGCCATAGTTTATAGTTTATGGCCATAAGCCATAAAAGAGATAAATCGCGTTTTTGGGGCTCAGCTCTTGGTCTATAAGAACTAAAAGTGTGTGTGTGTGTGTGTAGTTTATTTCCCAATAATTAATAATGTGATATCTTTTTAGTCTAGTGCATTGTTTTGTGCAACATATTGAAAACTACAAATTTAATGATGGCTAAGGGTGCTATTTCATGTTTCTCTAGCCTGCTCTATCTTAAAAACCCATTTAAATAGTTATAAGTTTTATGTGCACAAAAAGGAAAATATTCGGTTTATAAATATAGAATCCTACTTCGCGGAAATTCAGTTATCGCGGTAAAGTCTGGAACGAATTAACCGCGATGAACGAGGGTTGACTGTGTATAGTGTGTCAGTACTTATTTCTTTAGTTTTCAGTTAGAATAAAATTGGGGAAATGTCTTGTTTTAGGGTGTCTGTTTCAAGTTGTATTCGGGAAAATATTTGGGAAATTTTGCCTAGCATGTAACATGACTCTTCAACTTTAAAGTTCCTTTTTGTACTGAACTTTCTGAATTATTTTATACACTATTCATTAGTTTGTTCACTATTTTATTCACTAGTAATACAGTATTCATAAAGAAATCGTTGAGATTCTTGTAGGTATTTCGAAAAAACGCTCACTTTTTCAAAATTTCCCGAAAATACACATTTTTAGAAAATAGTAGGAAAATTGAACAAAAATGTTCCAGTTTTCTTGGTCCCAGATAAAAGGTTCTGTACTGTAATTACCACCTTCATTATATATTAAAACAGAAAAAAAAATCATTACTTTCACTCAAGGTTGTTTAACAACACAAAAAATTAAAGATAAGTTCACATTTATGAAGAAATAAACATAAAATTAACTTACCAAGTTTGGCTACTTCAGCAAGAATTTCTGCCACTAAGGCAAATGTAGAAGCTGAAAAACGTTCTCTCGACTTTAAGATGAGACAAAATGTATCAACAATACCATTTTTTATCAGATAGTCAACAACAGACTTTTTATCACATCCTATATTTAAAAAGACAGTTTCTAGTTAGTATATAAACTGTATACAAAATGCATTGTAAATTTTAGAGCATAGTTCCTAAATGATTCACATAATTTATTTTGTAAAATTTTTTAAGTTTCATTTTCATTAAACTGACAGGGTTTCTTCTTCATATTCTGAATTACATTGTAAATGAAAACTTAAAACATTTCTTAGTATTTTTAGCTTTTAGACTTCTTTACTAATAAATAAAGCAGAAAGGCTGGATGTTCAAAGTTTCTACGAGAATAAGAGCTGTAGGAATTGTTTAAAGAAAACCAAACTCCAAGGCTTACTTTAAGCTAGCCAAACGATTCTAAATAATTTAGCTCAAGAATAAAATAAAAAATTAAATACAAATATAATTTACTTTCAAAACAAAAATTTACTTTCGCATGTTGTTTTGTCATTTTTCATTTTTTAAATTTCAAACATTTTTGAAAATGCACTTACTGTTGTGATCCAAACCTTTTTATTTTGTTGAAAAGGATTTAAATTGAAATATTATAACTGAAAAGAAAACGTCATCTGCTTTTATTTTTTTTAGTTTTTATCGAACTATGTTCGATAAATTACTAAAATATTGAATTAGCACGTGTTTTCTTTTGTGTTTAATTTTGGAAAAAGTCTTATTTTGCGTTTTAAATCTGAAAATGATGCGACAAATTCAGTGACTAGCTTACAATGAAAAAGTATGTGACACCTAAATAAGCAATGTAACAAGGAGCTGCAGTAACATATCTGAATTTAGGAGTATATCATTTTTTTGCGCAACATGTTAAAAATTTCTACCTTTGTTGTGAAAAGTGCTTCTATTATATTGTAAGTTCAATTTTAATTGTAAAGCATATGGGTGATTCTCTAAAAACCTGACATTTTCCAGTCACAAATTTTTTAAAAATTAAAATGCTGAAAAAATTATACTTACTCTTTGTTAGGAACTTATTAAGGGAAAAATTGTTGCAAGCAAAAGGAAGACATCCCCCCCCCCCCAAACACTTTATTATTAAATTTCGATTTTAGTGAAAATTATAACTCTTGTTTTCAAGATGAAATCAATCAGCTCGTAGCGTTTCAAAATCTTGCACTATTTAGATTGCAATGGCTCACTTTAAATGAAAAATTATCATATAAGCTTTGAGCTACAATATGATTAATGTGAAAAATCAACATAAATAAAGCACAAATTTTGAAGAAAATACAGCATATAGCTATTTCAAGGCTAAAATGGAGCCTCTTCATCAGTGCAAAAAGCTCACAAACACAACCGAGAGTCGCGAGAGAACTGACAACAGCGTTAGTGAGCACTGGTATTTATACCAAGGAGGGCCAACCAATAGGAATTCAGGACAAAAGAGAACAAACAACCAATCAGCAAACGACATGTCAACCCCCGGGCTCAGCTCCATGGTTGCCCCCCTTGCTCTGAGCCCTGGGGCTGACATGTTGTTTGCTGATTGGTTGTTTGTTCTCTTTTGTCCTGAATTCCTATTGGTTGGCCCTATTTGGTATGAATACCGGTGCCCACGTAGTTGTTGTCAGTTATCTTGCGACTTTCAGTTGGGTTGGTGAGCTTTTTGCACTAATGAAGAGGCTGCATTGTTGCCTTGAAATAGCTATATGCTGTATTTTTGCTTTATTCACATTCACAAGTTTTAAGGGGGTAAAAAAATGAAGATGCACACACAGGTTCAAGGGCTCAAGAAAATGAAGAGAAGAAAGAAAGGGAGGGGGGGGGGGAACGAAGGTGGACACGTTCTAGGGTGCAAATAAAATAAAATGCAGAAAAAAAAATTCAATAGCGGGGGAAAAAAACAGAAGGCGCACCGGTTTGACGGCGTAAAAAACAAAGGTGCACAGGTTCAAGAGCGTAAAAAAATGAAAGAAAAAATAAAAAAGGAACGAAGTCACACAAATTTGAGAGCGTAAAAATAAATAAATAAATAAATTTAAAAAATTCTAATAATAAAAAAAAACAAAGGCACACAGTGGGCGTTCGAAGGTGCACAAGCAGAAGGGCACACAGGCCCGTGGGCCAGTCCACCCCTGCTCAAAGACCTGTCCACGATAGTTTATACAAAAATGCATATTAAAACTTATAAAAAATGTATCGTACATACTCAAATTATTTTTAAAAAATTAATGAATTAATAGAAATAATAACTTTTATGAAAATTTCAATATTGATTTTTTGATTGCTTTTTATAGTTTTTTGTGTTTTTGTTCATTAAGGTTTACTTAATTCCATATAATAACTGCAGTAATTGTTTTTACATTTAAATATCATTACTAGTAAATAAATTACTTCCTTCTTAATTGCTCTTTCTTTCTTTATTAATTTTATTAAATATATATAAATAAAAATCTTACCGATCCGTGGGTAAAAAATCATTGACAAACGTAGATTTAAATTGCTAAATATTTAGCTATTAATTTCTAATATTTTCGACAGATGGCAGTAGTGATGGTACCGACTGGACACATTTTGCTCTATGTTAAAAGCTAGAAGTTGAAAGGCATTTAGTATTTAGGAGGAGTTGGAAAGAAAACATCCAATTCTGCTTTGTTTTTGGAAACTTAGGCTTAAGCATTGTATCTACTTTCATCTTGTGAATGAGCAAAAATGGCGACTACGTTTCACAGGTTGTTGAAAAGATTTTTCAATCAAAAAACGGTTTTGACCCTCTCATCCTCAGGCTTGTGATTCAGAAGCAGTTAATTGTTTTCTGCCTTGTTGAGTTTGTGCATAATACCTGTTCACCAGAGGAATTTTTTTCTTGGGAACTATTGAGGACCAAAAATGGCGTCTGCAGAAGTTTTTTTTTTTTTTTTGGGGGGGGGGGGGTGCCACTTTTTAATTGCTAGTGTAATTTTGCCTTAAAAATTTTTTAAAATTTCAGGAAACATCAATGAAAGCGAACATTAGATCTCATGGTACAAAATGCCCTAGGAAAAAATTGGAAAAAAATATTGGGCCAAAATTGGAAAATACCGATTTTCCCCCCGACATTTTCACCCATCTCATTTTCCCTGACAATTCCATTTTATCTCAGAGCGTACATACCCTGTGAATGAAATACTCACCTTCTGCAGATAACTGCTTATTTATTGTCGTTAGAATTTTTTGAATTTCTGGAGACGTTTTATTCTCTTTGATGCCAAGATTCAACTTATACAGTGTGTCCGATATCTCTTCTAAAAAAAGAATACAAGAAGCAAATTAACTTTTGAGTCAGGAGTGGAATAATATTTTTATCAAAAGCAATTTGCTTTCAGAAGATAGTTGAGATTCTGACTCCTGCTAATTTGTGACTTCCAGAATTGAAATTGAATGCCTTTATATATATTTATTTCACATAAATTCAAGAGAAATTTCTAGTTATCACATAGATTCTACAAGAGAAACTACTAGATTTCAAGTCAGAAACTAAGTTACAAATCTTGGTTTTCTCAGACCAAAGTGGGTAATTCCATATCAAATCAACCAATGGTCAAAACGTCATGTCTTTAGATTTTGCTCATTTTTTGTTCCAATGGAATATTACCACAACAGAGAAAATATACAAAGTTTTGGACTTTTTCACTCATTTGTTTTCGAATTATAATATTTTAAAGTTTTGACGAAGTTGAAAATTTTTCCTGACACATTTTCTTTAAACGGCTGTAATTAAAAAACTATTTTACTCAAAGAGTTAAAACTAGTAGTGTTTTGTTCTGTGTTTAATAAGGTTTTATAAAATATATGACATGACCTAGTTCTACCTTTTTCTTTTTTTTAACATTTTTTTTGAAAAAAAAATTTTTTTAATTTAAGAAAACTCAAAATCAAAATTTTTAATTTTTTTTGAAAAAAATTTATGTTATTAAGACTTACTTTAGCAACATTTATGCAAAGTTTCATGATGGCATTATTGTGGTATCATAAGAAAAAAAAATAT
Organism: Uloborus diversus; assembly: GCF_026930045.1. NCBI lineage: Eukaryota > Metazoa > Arthropoda > Arachnida > Araneae > Uloboridae > Uloborus > Uloborus diversus. Next base: position 29,821 of record NW_026557734.1, read on the forward strand.
TTCCTCTTTCAACATCTTTATTCATGTAACAATTCATACTGCTTGATCAGCTGGATCATCCAAAGGGGGTGGAGGGATGGCAAAGATATTGCCATTAAGATTTTAAGGGGATGTTTAAGGGACATTTTTCTCTGTAAAGAGGTTACATCCCTGTGGGGGGGCTGTATAGTATTTGAGGAGGTGTTATTGGCACCCTTTGCTTGATTCCTTTAAATATATATGCATATGCAGGTTTTTTTAAATAGCCAAGAATTAAAATTTATTAACTGAAAATATATTAGTCTACTTATCGGATGGCAAATGGTCCTTAATCAAAAGTGTTGAAATAATTCAATAAAGCAAAGGTCTCCAATCAACATTTTTTCAATCCTATGATCATGTGTTGATACAATAGAAGGGCTTGACCATCATGAGTCATGCTTCAGCACCTACATCACTGCTAAGTAGCCATCCCCTAAGTAGCCACTTCCATTCATCAGCTGCCTGCTGTAACAAATCCTTAGGCTTTCTCCTGGTGTAATATGAAACCAGTCTGCTTTCTCCCACTACAGAGGCATTGAAATCTTCAGTACTTTGTATATTCTTGGACAGTGAACATTCTAAATTTTACTGCTTGCTTTCTCTGAGAAATTATTTTCCAAGTTTTGTTATTTTAATGTTAAATTTATGCATATTTTTGTTGTTAAGAGCCAACTTTCAGTTGAAAATGGATAAACAATGGAGCATATTTTGCTGCAATCCATTTAAAAAGGAAGGACATTGGGTGAAAAAAGATCTAAGAACTGCAAGTTTGTGGATGACAACACTTACATATGACATTGAAGAAGGAATGAAAATTTGTACTGCTTGTCACATACAATTAAGTAAGCAAAAACATTCTTCAGTTCCTGAAACTGAAGATGTTATGAATGAGTTCAGCAAAGATCCAAAACCAGGCTCTAGTACAGAGGATTCCGAGTTCATGAGCCCTCATAATGGGGATGTACAGTTTGAAGAAATTGTGGGCTATATTGCTTGTGTCTATGACAGCAAATGGTGGATAGGATATGTAATTTCAAAAGATCAGGTAGAAGAAGAAATCCAGGTTTCTTTCCTTCATCCTAGCAAACCATCATCATCATTCATTTATCCAAGAAAAGCAGACATTTTGACCATTCCTAAAAATTTTGTTCTGTGCAAATTACATGATGTCACTGCTACAAGCAAAACATACCAAGTCTCGAAAGAGGAGATGCCAAAAGCAATTGAAATCTTACGAAGAAAGTATATTTATACTAGGACTTACAAATTGAGTTCTATAGTAGCAAAGTGAGTTACACACATCTCAAACTGCTTCTTAATGGGCTTAAAAAAATATTAAATTTTATATTGTAGCAATTAAATTATATGTAAATAAAACTTAAATTTGCTTTTAATATATGGCTAAAAAAGCTTCAGTTACTTTTAAATTGAAGTTTTCAAATTTAAATAAAATGTAGATTTTTTATTCAATAAGAAATATTTTTTCACCGAAAAAATTGTTTGAACTTCTTAATATGCTTGCAATACTGCCAAGAACTTGTTTTTCTATGCAATAGTCCTGGTTTAAACTTTAACTACTTTTCATTAGAACAAATGTTTTTTACAAATAAAATTAAAGCAACTGTTTGAAAGAGAATTTTTTTTCCTCCATGATACCACAAAAATACCATCATGAAATTTTGAATTTATGTTGCTTAAAGAAGACTAAGTACCCTGTTTTTTTTTTTTCAAGAAAATTAAAAATTTTGATTTTTAATTTTTACAAAAATTTTTTTTAATGTTTTTTTTCTCTTTTTTGTAGTTAGATTTTGTTACATATTTTTTAAAACCTCCTAAAATACTGAACAAAACAGCACAAGTTTTAACCTTTTAAGTCAATTAGTTCTTTGATAATAGCCTTTTAAAGATTACTAAACAATGTAAAATTTATGATGCTTCCAGAGTTAAAAAAATTTATAACTTTGGAAAGAATTGTTGAAAAAATTCGAAACTTCAGATTTGTGATCATGGAGGTGTGTATCATAGACAGATAAAAAATCATTACATTCAAAAACATTGACTTTAAAAATTTATTTTTTATTGGTTGATTTGACATGGAATGAATGACCCATTAAAGCAGTGTTGAAAGAGGAAAAAAAAATTTTCTGCATGATACCAAAATAATGCCATCTTGAAATTTTGAATAAATGTTGCTAACAAAAGGCTAAGTAACATATATTTTTTCCAAGAAAATTAAAAATTTCGATTTTGAATTTTTACAAATTAAAAAAAAAACTTTTTTAATAAAAAAATTATAAATTTTTTTTTTAGCAACTAGCCTTTGTTATATATTTTTGAAAACCTTATAAAATACTGAACAAAACAGCACCAATTGTAAACTTCTAAGTCAAATAGTACTCTAATAATAGCCCTCTTAAGATTTTAATCAATGCAAAATTTCGAATTCCTCCAAAATTTAAAAAATGTATAACTTTGCAAAGAATTGTTGAAAAATTTGAAACTTCAGTTTTTTCATCCTAGCGGTAAATATAATAAACAGACAAAAAATCATAAAAATCCAAAACATTGACCTTCAAAATTTATTTTTTATTGGTTGATTTGATATGGAATGACCCAAGTACTACTGGTATAAACGCTGTGTGGTTAGCTCAACTCAAAAGGTTTAACCTGAAAGCTCTACAAACAATTTCTTTTTTATTAGAACAAAATTTCATATTAGGAAAAAACGGAAGAGAAAATACATGTAATAACCAATGTAGAGCAAATATCTACAGTGTAAGACCCCAATTCCAGAATCCCAAAAACCAGAGATTTTTCCTTAAATATTAAATTGAAAATATATATATATATATATATATATATATATATATATATATATATATATATATATATATATATATATATATTAATATTTGAAATTTTATTTGCTTAATTTTATATTTACTTGGCTTTTTAGTTTTGCTGCGTTGCGCATCTATGGGCTTTTGGTGTGGTCTTTTCAATATTTTTCACTTTTATTACTACAGTGAAACCTCCGAATAGCGGACAGTCAAGGGACCAGAAGTTTTGTCCGTTATTGGGAGGTGTCCGCTATTAGGAGGAACTACTTAATTTACCTTTTTCAAAATGGGCTGTTGTTCCCTTTGTAGAACACAATCGAAACAATTGCGAAAGGTTTACTAAAATTTACGTCAAGTGTAATTAATCTGTTTTTTTTTTTTTTTTTATAAATAAAGGTATACTGACTGCACACACTTGTCTTAAAAAGCATTTAATCAATTAAAGTAATCAGTTAAAACAGTTTGACACCTCTTTTTTGCATTACAAGCCTGTTTCTCAATATATTTAAATCATTTACCTTAGCAAGTCTTTCAATGTCCCAGGAAAAAGTTTTTCAATTCTTCACTGTATTTCAGTGCTTCCGAAAAGTCTCTAATTCTGCACAATTTTCTAATTTCGTCTTTATCTTTTAAAATTTCGCTGATATGAGTTTTCCCAACTTGAAAACGATCGGCAAAACAACGCACACTTATTTTTTCTTTTTCGGCAACATCCAAAACATTATTTTTTTCTTTCAATGTCACTCTTTCTTTTAGTTACCATTTTAAAAATCAACTAAATCAACACACCTTTAGGAAAGTTTGAAACTGCAAAGCTACGATTGCTGTATGAAAATTAGGTTCGCTTGCCTCTCACTTCATCTCAGGGTATGAATAGCCCATTACCAACCGCGGCGGCGGTGATTCGGCGGAGCAACCCCCCCCCCCCCACACACACACATTTTTTATGGTTAATTTATTTATTTTATCTCGAGTATCACTATTGCATGATTGACAGTTGGCAATATGACCTTGAATATGGACAAATCTTTTTCATATCTAAAAATTAAACAACCCAACGAAACTACGGCGCCATAAAGCCGACTATTACCGGCGCCAATCTGCTCAATTGCATCTCCCGAGAGCCCCAGTTAGAAAAAGTGCCCAGTTTCCTCTTTTTTATCTTAACTTTTGAATAGTTATTGTATACACAATTCATTAAAATCTAAAGAAAAACGTACGTTAATTGTTAGACTGACATCAGTTTTCACTTATCTGCTTCAATACTCTCAAAACTAGCCATAACAAAATTATGAGTTTTTTTTTTTTTTTTTTTTTCATTTTTTACTGTTTGCAAAAAGTACCATGTCTTTTAGTTCTCTTTTTTTTCTGCCCCCCAACTTTTTTAAGCCCCAATCGCTGCCTCTGCCCATTACCACCCTTTTAATTCCAAGAAACAGTGATAAGGAAATGACAGGGGGGGGGGATATCAGTTGTGGAGGATGAAAAGCTTTGTAAGGCAAGCAATTAATAAGATATTCTGTGAAAAGAAAAAAAATCGGAAGTGCTACGATCGCAAGGGAACTTTTTTGTGAAATAACTGTCCGTTATTCGGAGTGTCCGTTATTCAGAGTGAATTACATGGAATGACCTATATTGAGGGACTGGGACTTGCAAAAATGTCCGTTAATTAGAGGTGTCCGTTATTCGGGAGTGTCCGTTAATGGAGGTTTCACTGTATTATTATTATTATATATATTATTATATATATATATATATATATATTGTATTTTAAATAAATTGCGCAATTAGTCAAGTACATACGGGGCAAAGTGAAATAGTTTGTTTTGTTTACTCACTCAATCATTTAATCCAAATCACGTATGTTTTCATTTATTAATTACAGTACAACCTTGATATCTTGAATCTCTTGGGATGGGAAAATTTTTCGAGATATTGAGTTTTCGAGTTATCAAGGTTTTTAAAAAATTACACTAGTAACTCTCACATTTACACACACGAATGCTATATTCATTTATATATGTACTATTGGACCACTTCGAATTACGATCAATAAAGTAGTCTTCAATATTTCACTAGATTTGAAATTTTCTAATTGTCGAAAGTGCACAGGATGAGATTTTGAAATGAATAACAATTTCAACTTGGTTTTTCACCTAAAAATTTTAAAATTCTAATTTTATCTTTAACCAGTAACCTCACATTCAAAAAGTTCTCAGCAGCCATTTTGTAGGAGTTAAAAAAAAAAACTGAATGATAAAAATGAGGAACGCATTTTCCGTTTCTGCTTGAAAACTGACGGACGAAAAATCGAACCCCTTTGCTCAAAATGGACAACATGTTCGAGAGAAATGCACAAAGATTCTAAACTCTGGGGAAAACACAGCACCTCCTTCATACCAACACTCCCCTATTATCTTGCCCCAATCCCCTATTCACAAAATTTCCAAGAAAAGGGACGAAAAACGTTAAGCAATTGTCCCTGGAACTGGTTTTACTACAAAAACTGCCAAAGCAAAACGACAATTGAAACTTGCTTTTGTGCAAACATTTCGACATATCAAGGGTTTTGAAAAATAAATTTCGAGATAACTATGGAAAATACATAGGGGTTTCTATAGAAAATGCTGGGGAAAATTTTTGTTTCCAGACATCAAGGGTTTCGAGATAAGGAGGTTCGAGATATAAAGGTTTGACTGTAATTCATTTACATTCCTTCATTTAGTAATTCACTTATTTATATTCATTCATTCACTTATTTTCTTATTCATTCATTCGTTTACTCGCTCATTTTTCTTCATTAATTGATTTATTCATTTATTGCTTCATTATCTTTTCATGTATTCATTTAACCTTTTATTTACTAGTTCTATTGATCAAAAATATATTTTATAATCCAATAGAAAATATTTCATTGGAAAAATATTTTATTTTTCACTATCTTCAATGAAAAAAGGGGGGAAATTTTTCTACTTTTTTTTTTTTTCTTTTGAAGACTCAAATTTACTACCAAAAATAAAAAAATACTGTTTCAACGCAAGTTTTATTATAAAATACAATTTTTATGTTACAATTCTTTATGTACCGTAATTTTCAAAACAAATTTCCGATTTGTTCATTTTGAAAACAATAAATGATCTTAACCATTTCACTTTGCATTCCCACATTCCCCTACTTTCAGTTCTGCCTTTTTTTAAATGTTTTTTTGCTGCCACGTGTTATACATTAATAAGCTTTTATCAGTAATTGTGCAGCAATCTATTAACATCCACTTTTGGTTAATGATACTTTTTCTTCTCATAAAAATACCAAGAATACAAAGCCTATCAGGTCAGAAGGGACAAAAGCCACTCTGGCTTTGAGAAATTAATGTATTGACATACATGTGGTTGTGGTTTTTTACTTATCAATTTAATATGTATACATTAAGACTGCCACCACAGAAAAATCTGAAATGGCAGGCCTGTATGGGGAGCCTTTGAATGAGGTACAAAGGGGTGAAGAGTGGCAAAAATATGCAAAACAAGTATGATTTCCTTTAGAGACAACTTCCACTAACTAAATTGGTATCCTGTGATGCAGCAATTCAGTATTCCTATGTCAACTCCCACTGGCTAAACTGGTATCCTCTAATTCAGCAATTTAGTACTCCTATGCCAACTCCGACTGGCTAAATTCGTATCCTCTACTTCAGCAATTCAGTATTCCTATGCCAGCTCCCATTGGCTAAATCGGTATCTTCCGATTCAGCGATTGAGTATTCCTATGCCCGTTCCATCACTCAGTCTGATCCTAATGCTAGCATCCAGTTAAGATGAAATATCATTTGTATTTTTACAAATTTGTTACAAAGAAAAACAACTTATACAGTGGACGCTCGATATAACGACCATCTCCGTCCCAGAGAAAAAGGTCTTTATAACGAGTGGTCGTTATAAGAGGTATAAATTTAAAAAATATATACCATCATCATGCATGCTCAAGTAAATTCCCAAATGTTTTTTATCATAGGAATTTTTAGAAAAGTAGTGTGCAAAATATTATGACAGAATAGGGTCTGGTGGGGTAAAGTGGTCATAAAATCAAGGTTTTTTAACTTAAGTGGATAACAAATAAAGGAAATTCCTTAAACATTTAAACTTTTTTGGTTGTTATTTTACATTACGTAAATGAAGAACACAATACATTGAATTTTAGAAAGAAAAATATTTATTTAAGTACTTTTATACCACTTTCTTTTCCCTATGTATTTATGACCACTTTACCCCATGGGGTGGGGGAAAGTGGTCATAGCATGGGGTAAAGTGGACATACTTAAAAAAAGATGCAAAACCAGTTTGAATAACCATATTATTTATATATTTTGGTTATTTATAATGATTACACTTATAAACATGAGTATATGCATGTATACACGAGTACATACGTGCATACATGAGTATACAAGTATATACATGAGTATATGCATCTATGCATTAGATGCGAGTTATGTACATGTCTAGTCGAGTATATACGTGTATATCCGAGCTTATACGTGCGTACACGAGTCTTCACGAATATATATGTGTCATGTGGAAATGTGTTTGGTAGAGTATAAACGAGTATTTACGCGTATTGACGTATATATACCTGTATAGACGAACATCATGTGCATGAATGTATATCTCTCGAGAATATACGTATGTACACGAATATATACGAGTATACACGTACATATAAGTGTACATACGTACATATACAGGTATACACGAGTATGCATGAATATATGTTTATATGTCTAATGCGTATATGTATTTGTATACACCAGTATGGACGTATATAAGTACATATAGTTGTATATACGTAAATTAGGTGTATACACTAGTATCTGCGCGTCATCAAATGCTTCAATGCTTGTATGTAGGTGTCATCTATTGTATGTATTCACGATTTATATTCATGGATATATTAGATGATTTTATGCGCGTGTATACTCGAGTATATAGGTAGGTGTCCCAAGTATTTACCTGTTACGTGTTACGCATTTCATGAGGTTCCACCCCCTGCTCACCCTGCTCGACAACCCCGTTCCCCACCAGCGACGGGTGACAATTGATGCCTTTAATGTTTTTGATGATTTAATAACCGGCCCCTTATCTCCGGTTACCTAAGTATAAGAGGGGTGAGACAGGGCGAAATGGCTTCCCCTGAATCTCCTACATCCAGCCGAACCAGTATTGACCTGGTAGACGTTGCCAGTCCGGAAGAGATTGGGTTACAGCCACAGACAGAAGCGCTCAGAAATTAATGCTATAGAGTAGGCAGCTCTGCCCCTGCTCGTTTCGCTTGCCAACCCCGTTCGTCCCCTGCGGTGACTCGAAACCGACTGCGTTTGACAATTATTAATTTCAAGTTTCTTCACCCGGATATCCGTCCTCTTAAGGTTTAGAGGGGTGAAACCAAACGGAATGGCTTAATCTGGACGTCCTGCACCCAACGGTACTAGCATTGACATGGAAGACATTGCCAGTGCATAGACAGGGGTCGATCCAGGTTTTATTTTTTGAGACCCCATTTTGTGAAAAAACAAAATATTTTTGTGAATTTTCTTTATTTTTGTGAAAAAGCAAAATATTTTTGCGAATTTTCTTTATTTTTGTAAAAAAGAACTTCTTGTGATTTTTTTCTTGGAAAAGATTATATAAAAGCATTTTTAGCTGTCGTATCGTTATAGAAAAGCCCTAGACAGGTTTCAGGGGTGATTGCAAGTTCTTGAAGAATACCTGAAAGCTGCCTAGAGAAAATGCGCTGGGGGAGGGGGGAAGTAAGACCCTTAACATTTTATTCGTAATTTGACACACATTACATTTATTGTTTTTTACAAATATACATATGCAAGGCACACTTTCTTAAGGTGAAAATCTCACAACAGATTTAATGTTTGCCCCTCTCAAATACTTTTAGATCAATGAAAATTGCACATGCTTCTGAATGTAATGATAACTCCCAAATAAATACAATATGAACAGACTCAAAGATATCACATATTTCTTAACACAGAAGAATGTATGTGTTTGAAAAACTTAAAAGTAACTAAAACCCAAAATAATACTGCACCAGCATTCAGCGTTTAATTTTTTGACATTTGACGTTCTTACAGAGTAGGTATTTCGTTTAAAACTTTGCAATTTAATGATGTTAATAAATATATAAAGAAAATTTATTTGTTTGCCACTTAACAAGGTACAGTCAACATCAAAAATGCGAAAAATTCATTTACCATGGCGCATATAAGAAAATCAAGATCTTCAAAAGAAATAAAAATATAAAAACAGCATATAAAAGAATTTTATTTTTAGTAAAGTTATTTTAGAATTGGATTTCGAAACTCAACACAAATTAATACTAAATATATATTGCGTAATCAAAGTAAAATTTAGGATTTTCCTGAAAACAACGGAATTTTGGTATTTTCAAAGATAAATGTTTTGAACTGAAATGTGGGATAAATACGTGGCATTCTTACCACAAGTTAGCAAATGTTTTTTCATTTCATTGTCATCTAAATGTACCCCCAAAAATCTAACTAGAGATTCAAAATTCTCAAAAATGGCCCATTGCTTCATGATTATAAGTACAAAATTTGAATAAACTTACCAATCAATTTTCTGTTATTATTATTATTTTTTTTTTTTTTTTTTTTTGCTTCATATCCAGTCTCTTCACTTTCAGATTTTTTTGAGAATTCCTTCTTTTGCACTAGATTTTTGTATATTGACAGCCTCTCTGTGATTTTTGCTGCACTCATGCTTTTTTAAAACTCTATAGGGTGACAGCTTTTCTTGATATCAACTCTAATATTTACTCAGGGTCTGTTCAAATCACTAACATTCATGAAAGATGAACATATTTTGCACAAAAAACCCTTAGCTGAATAACTATAGTAAAGCCAGCTATACACTTTTTCATAATTTGCAATGTACTTTTTATTTATTGCATGCTTCTTATTTCCATTTGTACTCTCAAATACAATGCTTGAATCATTATTTGATGGCTCAATCTCAATATCATCATCAATTGAAGTTGCTCCAGATTCACTTCCAGTATTTTCTGCTCAAAAATCGTTATACTTTCGCGAACTGCCTCACTGTCATTTGATGTACTATCTTTTACCGCATTTCCCGAGCCCTCCAAAACGGGAACATTTGCGTTACTGTTACTGCATGATGAAGTGGTGGTAGCGATTTTATTGGGGTTGTTAATTGCTGACTTGAAGAAATTCACAATATTTTGGGACCGAACGTTCGAAGAGCGAAATTTTTTAACATAATACGCACAATTTCGAGAGGTACCTCCCGTTGCAGGACGTCCTCGTTTCATATTTTAATTTCTTGAAGAATAATTTTCAACGAACAAGCAATCTCTCCAAACTGAGATTATTGCGGCTGCTATCTCCAGCGCTCCATTATCCGCTCCCACACAAATTATAATCGAATAGAATATCAATTTATTCTTTGATGCGCCTAAAAAATGTCCTCTTAAACACGCGAAGGCGCGAACAAGCTAACTACGAAAAATATCGTCTGCGCTCCTGGATCGCAGACCATCTGTTACAAAAGATAAATTAATACTGAGAAAGAAAACGAACTGGAATAATATACAATTACTCCATTTTTTTAATTTATCGTCTGCAGATTACGCGATTCCCGCCACTTTTTAATAGAATCCCACTCAATAAAACTTCCTTTGCGCGCTGTTCCCGTTGCTCACCATTAGCGGACATGCGTTAAAAAATTCCGAAATTGCTCATCTGGAAGTTTCATATTTATTTTAAGAAGACAGCAAGATTAAATAGAATGACCGACGATATTTTTCAGCTGGCATTGTATTTTATCAATAAAAGAAGGAATCTAGGAATTATCTTTTGCTCTTACGCGTAGTCTACAAGAAAAATAGCAGGAAAGAAAAAATGAATAATGCATTTTAAACCAGCAATTCTCCGCAGGCACCGGTCCGCGAGAAAATTTGACCGGTCTTCAAAGAATTATACCCGTTTCCAATAAAATAAAATTTCCTTATTTTAATTTTATTCCTAATTTTATACGATATTTTATGCATTAATATATCCATTACTTTGCATACGTTTTGTGGTTTCTCTATAAGATTTATTCGCTTATGAAAATTTACAAATTAGCTGCGCTTATTTTTACATTCAAAGTGCGTAAGTTATTTTTAAAAAAATCTTACAATTAACTTTTGTAAGTTTATTTTAAGTAGAAGGGTTTTCTTTCTGGCATTTGTTTAAAAAAAAAGGACAAAACACATTAGTTTATTTTAGTAAAAAAAAAAAATAATAATAAAAATTTCTACCGGTCCGTGAAATTTTTTGACGAAGTTCTACCGGTCCGAGATTCAAAAAAAGATCAAGAAACGCTGCTTTAAACTAAAGAATATGAGAAAAAGTGGGTACCCCTGGCCTAATCACACCTTTTTTTTTTTTCATTAAATGCAATCGTGTCAAGTGAGCTTTCGAGAACGGACAGTATCAACTACAAACTACAGGGAATTTCGCCAATCGGTTGTTCGGCGTTTCCCGCGCAGTCACTCATACTCGAACAGGATTTAATTAATTGCCATACAATACGATTTGCATCAGCATGCGCCAGTATTCAATGCGAATTTCTATGCAATTGATTAAAAAAGGAAAATATATGATTTTCGAGTGTTCTTTTTAACCTTCGTTCGAGAATAATTTTTAGAAATTTTGCTCGTCCGTTCTGTAAGATAACCCCCCAACTATGAACCTTAAACTTTTTCAAAATAAAATGAAGGAAATAGGAACAAATTGAAAAAACAGGAGAATATTTTTAAAAAAATTTAAAAAGAAAAAAAAGAAAGAGGAAAAAAACTAGAAGATCTGCAACTGGCAAGGTTTCAATTTGCAACTACTTTTGAGAATTAAAAGTGCATAATTTGGCAAAATAATATGGATAAAGGAAGGATGCGTGCAACTAAGACACAATTGAAAGTTACAATGATTCAAAGGAATATTTAATTCAGAAGTATTTGCTCATTGAAGCAAATCAAACCAACAGAATATAGGCGATTAATTTGCCGTGGCATGAAATGAGTCAGTCTTCATTTCGCACTCGTGGAACAGCAGAAAATCATCGAATCAATTCTTTATCACGTGCTCATTATTTTTCTTGGATTTTAGCTAGCCACCAATCACAAGCGTCCCTCTCTCGCCCCCCCCCCCCCCCTCTGACGCTCTCAAGCAAAAACACCTCACGCAGCAGGCAAAAAGATAAGATGGGGGAAGGTGGAAGAGGGGTAGGCTTCCGCGTAGATGCGTACACATTTGCGGTTAAAAAATATTGTGAAAAGGCTGCCTTTTTATAAATCTTTGTGAAGGGGCTGCTTTTACGACGCGGAATTTTGTGAATGGGGCCGCTTTTGCGATGGGGAATTTTGTGAATGGGGCCGCTTTTGCCATGCGGAATTTTGTGAAGGGACCGCAAAGCGGCCCCAATTTCGCGCTGGATCGACCCCTGATAGAAAATAGGTTTAGATACGCACAAACAAACAGACAGACGCGCGAAGAAAATAATTGTAAAGATAAGCGAGTATATACGTGTATAGACGAATATATACCTATATAGAAATATCCTTGTAGACACTCATGTAGGTATTTATTGGTACGATTATGCAAATGCCCTTTTTTAGTATATTTGTAACTCTTAATACCGGTGTATAATCGTTTATATACAGGTAAAAGCACGTGTTTACACTTGTGTTTACAAGTTCATACTCGTGTACACACGCATATACGAGTATATACTCGGGCCGACATGTATACCCACATACAGACTCATGTATGCATGTAGTTACATTTATGCTTCTCCACGCCCGTATATACTTTAGTATACAAATATATAGTATACGTATATACAAGTATATACACGTGTCGGTGCGCTCATATACGTATTTACGTAAAGCAATGTATATATTTGGACATGTGCATCTATATAGTATTATACGTGTTTACGTACAGATATAGTAGTATCACACGCATGTGTTCGTAAATTAAACTTGATTTCACACCATTTACTGTAAAAACAATACATGTTTAGTGAAATGAATATTTAATTAATATCTGCTTTGTACGTTAAGATTGAGTGACAGTAGAGCAACGATTTATGTTAAGTCTAATTATATGACCACTTTACCCCATCTTACTTGAATTGCTCTAAAATATTATGTAAAATAAATACAGATAGCTGCTAAAGAGTAAGTGTTCTTGAGACATGTAGGAAGCTTCCCGTGCCGTCAGTTTGTTCGAAATTCACTTAAACAAAATTTCCCTGAGAAGTTAAAAGAGCTATTTAGATTTTTAAGTTTTTCATATGCACACAAAATAATTTTTTTTTACTGAATAAAATATTGGCAGTTGTAAAATTTTGTATTCAAAATGTAGTTTCTAACTTCCCTACTCCAAAATAAAAAAATTATACTTATTCGAGCATTTATTTCCAAGTTACAGCCATTTATTTGGTGTATGACCACTTTACCCCATTGACCACTTTCCACCACCAGACCCTATTAAACAAGTTTTAAAGTAGAAAATATAGGGAGGAAAATGTTACACACTTTCAGATCTGCTACTACTACTACTACTACTAACACAACAATTTCTGAAGATAAAACCAGAAACAGAGGTCAGCCTTTTTAGCAGATGTGATTTTTGCAAAACATTATTTTCTGTTTCAGATATAGGTGATAAATTGTATTTCTCTTGCTTTCCAAAGAAACAAAAAAGTCCCTCGAGAACCCCAAATCTTTAAAAATACTAGATTCAAACACCAAACTACCAATACATCTGTCAACGCCCTTTTCTTAGGAATCTGGAATGTTCTCGATTTTTCCTCCCATTATTTTTTCTGTGCTAGCTGTGGTGAATGGTAATCTCTTCCCCCCCCCCCCTTAAAGTTGGATTTGACATTGAAAACTTCAGGCAGATGTCCGTAAACAATAATCAATGTCATTTTAAGCTACAAATTTGTTTTATTGGAAAGAACACAAGAAATAGCGTCCGCTGATTCGGTCGCTGTATTGGATTAGACAATACAGAACGGTCGTTATAACGAAAGCAAATTAACATAGAGTTTATCGGAACAAAGTTGGGACTTCTACCACTGGTCGTTATAATGGGACGGTCTTTATAATGTGTGGTCGTTATAATGAGCGTTGACTGTATATTTCAACTTAAGGAAAGGTAATTATGATCATAAATTTTAAAAGCTGTTAAAACAATCCAATTTTAATCAACGTTAACATAATCCCTATTTTTAGCAAATTTAAATATTTTCAGTAGGTTTACTCACTGCAATAGTTTAGTTTCTGCAAAATTTAAAAAAAAATTGCTTCAAAACGTCATAACTACTTAAATTCACAGACTTTAAATTCTCTTTAGCCAGTGGTTGGAAGTAGCACGCTACAAGTAGCGACGCTACTGTAGAAGCTACATTTTTGAGTAGTTTGTAGTGTAGCGCACTACTTTTTAAAAAACATAGTGTAGTGAGTAGTTAACTACAAAAAAATAGTAGTTTGTAGCGATTTCTGGAAACTACTTTTAAACAAACTGAAAAAAAAAATCAAGGTTTAAACGAATTCGACTAGCGCAAATTTTACACAGGTACATCAGCGGATGCAATGAGAAATAAGACTCATAAAAATACAAGCTGACCTCAGGCATTTTATTTTGATGCCATACATTCTATCTGTTCGACGCCATTAGTTTGTTTGCCGTCGTAATTTTCATATTTCACCAATATTTATATTGAAAAATGCACTTATTTTCGTGAAAATGAAGATATTGGTGATTTTGCGAGTTGAAAATATGGTGAATTTTATATGAACAGACCGAAGATTGAAAAACAAAAATATTTTAGCGAGGCTTAAATTTTCGACAGTATTCACCAAATGAAAAGAAGCTACTGAAACTGTTATAGAAAAGGATGAAATTGAATTGTTCTGGAGGACAAACAATAAATGCGAGCATTATAGTGTATGAGAGTATGATAACAGACATTTTTCTTAGTGTCTTCTGATGAGCTAATTTATCTATCTTTTTTTTTTTGTTCAATCCTCTTACGATCTGTTTGTGTATTAGGGTGTGTCCCCCTCAAAAAAAAAGAATCGAAAGTTGATTTTTCAAGTCGCTCACTCTCTTATATTTTATCCTTTTACCGCAAAAAAAAAAACATAACATGAACAACGGCAACAAGCGCCGATTATGTCTGAAAGTGTGAACCAGCACTTGTGTAGTGCTAGGTCAAATTAAAATAAAATGTTTTTTTAGAAACTCAAAATTTCTGTTGATAAAACCTTGCTCCTATACCCCACATATGCACCACAAAAATATTTTTTCAAATTAAAAACCATTTAGATATTCCACACGCAGCCTAACATTACATTACACAACAAAAAATTAAATTCTTCATACATATTTTCAGATATATAAGATTTTACGAAATTATAAAGCTGAAAAATATAAACAGTAAAGTAGAAAAGTAGGTAATTAGCGTTAAATAGAAATTTTTGCTTTCCTGCAATTTTTAAGTCTTCCACATAGTACTCAAAGATATGGATTTTTTCCAGGTTGAGATAAATTTTTCATTTAAAACATATTACTTTTTGTTATTTGTTTGTAATTGTTGATCTGTAAATGTGTTCGGCAGTAATTTTTGAACATGATATTCTATTTAAATTTATATGTAATTTTTTGAAAGATAACTGAAAAAAAAATCAATTTTTTAAATAAAATTATAAATTTTAGGTCAAGTATGGCATATCTAAATGTTTTTTAATTTGAATAAATGTTTTTGTGGTACATGTGAGGTGTTGGGTATAGGGGCAACGTTTTATCAACAAAAATTTCGAGTTTCTAAAAAAAGTTTTTTTTTTTTCGATTTGACCTATAGCATAATAGCATACAAGTACTGTTTTACACTTTCAGGTGCAAGTCGGCACGGATTGCCGTTGTGCAAATTATATGAAACTTTTTTTCACGATTGTTTTGATACAAGAGGAAATATACAAGAGTGTATGCGACTTGAAAATTTGAATTTAATTTTTTGAGGGACAACCTATTGTGTATGCTTTGTATTTACTTATTTTTTGGAAAGTAGCGAAGTAGCGACTACATTTCAAAAGTAGTTTGTAGTTGCTACATTTTGAAAAAAGTTGTTGTAGTCGTAGTTAACTGGGTCAATCCATTTCAAATCACCCAATCGGTGTTGCTCAACATTTTTAATTTTCCCGATTCTTTTTATCATGGATTACCTATGGGTAGACATTAACAAAACTGCAATTGAAAAAAATTTACTAGCCATATTTTTCATTTGGCAGCCATTTTTAAAATGGCAATTTGGCAAATTTGACAAAAAACAGAGTTTGCGGAAAATTGTATTGCCAATTCATTTTTAAAGATATCAAAATAATTTAAAAGCCAGTGTGTTAAGCATAAAATGACCTTTAAATAGACCATATTTTTATTTTCCTATCATGCAGGAAAGTCAGTTAAACTCTTTCTCTAAAAAATCGGAAAAAAGTTAACAATCACTAATTTTTGAGACCGTAAATTTTTAGGAAGGAAAATAGACTCAGCAATATTATTTTATTTCTGTGTTTGAGTACTCATAGTACTACCAACAGCATAAGTTTTAGTCTTTAGAATGAACTAGTTTTTTTTCTACGGCTTTTCAAAAATGGCCAAAAACACGTTAATGCCAATTTTCGTAGGTCAATATCTGAAAAGGGACTGAATGAAAAAAAGTGAAAATTTTATAAAATGTTCTTAATACTAATAAGAATGTCTCACAAAAAAATTATGACTGATATTCAACTACGTTTTGAGTTATAGAGCTGTGAATTTCAATAAAAACGCTACCGTTTTAAATACACTCGTGCAATGCTAAAGTAACAACTATAGGCTTAAAATTATTTAAACTGGCAAAGTTAGTTGATGCTTAAGTCAATAAATTATTATTTAGAGTTTTAAAAATAATTTACTTAGTTTATATTTAAATGCAGCTCAAGTTATAATATATAATACTGCCAAAAACATTTGTTAAAATATAAACAACAACAACTCGCCCATAAAGCATCTTAAGCTAATATTCACCACAGCAGCTGGGAAGAAAAATTTTAATTCTCTGAAGTGTTGTGTGGTTTTCTTCTCTTTCTTTTTTTTTTTTTTAAATCTATCTTTAAATGCAGGTAATGATCTAAACAAAAGCCTTGTAATAGATGATCTGATTTTAGTAGAATCCACCATCAACACTGATTTCTTTCATATTATCTAACGTATACAATTAAATATTCTTGAGCAATTCTAGCATTTTAAAAAGTTTATATTTCTTTTAATAAAAATCGTTCTATCATGAAAACATAATAATGACATGGGATAAAATTACTTATATACTCTAGTTTAAATTAAATTTTCTTGCTTTTACTGGTATATCAAAGAACAGATGAAAAAAAAAGAAAGAAATAATGGCTATTTTTGCCATGGAAGAATTCGAAAGATACTGTTGTCAAAAGCATGGATTTTTCACTTTCTTCTCTCTTTTTTGGTTATTTACTTGTTCAGTAAATCTGACTCAAGCATTCATTTGCCAATCTTTGTTTTTCTTGTTTATTTTTTATGGTTTTTGGGGTTTAAATCTATTGGTGTAAGAGAGGCAAAAAAAAAAAAAAAGTAGTCTGCAACTGCTTGTACAGTCAAGATCTTTTCTGGTGCTCACAAGTCTAGACTCCAAGGTGACATGCCTTGGTATGGATGAGGTTCAGTTGGTGATAGTTATTTGACTAGTAAACATGTCCTGCTTTAGAGTGTAGTTTTGGAAATGTATTTTTCTGTTTGCATTATTGTGCTTTTTTAAATCCACCTAATATTAGCTTTCAAGAATTTAATTGATTGTTTAAGTATTCGGTATGAGTTGTTTTGTGGGTGAACTAATAAGTGAACAGTGTCATAAACAACACTACAACAAAGAAGTACCTAAAGAGTTGATCAAGGTATGTGGCTTGCCATCTGAAGAACAATGTTTGCTAAAATTAAGAATTTCAAATGAAATTACTAATATTTGTCATTACCACAGAGATAAATATTTACACAAGTACAACCACATTTTTGGGAAAAAATGCTGTGACCCATTTGGTAGCTACAAAAGGTCAATCAAAAACGGTTTGCATAAAATACTAATTGAACACCTTTCCAAAAGTAAAAATATGAACATTGAACTAATTCCTGGACAAGCTCTATGTTCAAATTGCGCATCAAAAATTTTTGTAGAAAAACCGCCCGAAGATGAAAAAAATAATGCTGAGGATGATCCTGAATTTCTTCCTGGCCCTTTTGAATTAGTAGAGGAGAATCCGTTGTATCAATTGGAATCCATTTGTGAAACTTTGGAATTGTCTCCTTTATGTAAAATAACAAAGTTTAACACAGAACAACGACTGTCAGCTTTGCAAAGAAAAACTGATAAAACTACAAGCACAGTCAAGCGAAAATTGGATGAATCTTTCCATAATGACTTAGAAACACAGAGTTTAAATGAAACAGATACTTCAATTAGTGAGTACTACGCACTCATTACTAAACTAAAAGAAAAATTCAAAGTGTCTAGTAAAGATGATAAAATTAAGATAATTAGTCTACTGCCAAGCTCATGGTCAAAGAAAAAAATAGTTGAGGACTTTGGTGCATCTGAATACATGGTAAAGTTAACTAGGCAGCTAGTAAAGGATCAAGGTATTTTGCCACATCTTTCAAAAAGACAGGGCAACCGAATAAGTGAAGCTATTATTAACTGTGTTAAAGAGTTTTACGAAGATGACGAAAATAGTCGCTTATGCCCTGGTAAAAAGGAATATGTTTCAACTATGATTGACAATGTCAAGGTGCAAAAACAGAAAAGGTTAATTCTTCTCTCACTCAACGAACTCTACAGCATATATAAACAGAAATATCCAAATCACAAAATTGGTTGCTCTATGTTTTGCGCTTTCCGACCAAAGTGGTGCGTTCTTCCGGGTTCATCAGGAACTCATAGTGTATGTGTTTGCAAGCATCACCAAAACACAAAGCTTATGATAGAAGGAGCAAAGCTTAATTTAAATTATAAAGACCTCATAGCTTTCATGGTATGTGATATTGAAAATGAAAAATGTATGCTTGACACCTGTTCAAAATGTCCTGGACCAGATATTCTGCTTGATCTCTTACAAAATCAAATTGACAATCTGCCTGATGAAGTTGCTTTCAAACAATGGGTGCAAACCGATAGAGCTGAGCTCATAACACAAGTAATGTCCAGTGAAGAGTTTCTGCATTCTCATATTGATAAGCTTACTCTTTTAAAATCCCATCATTTTATATCAAAAGTTCAAGCTAAACATTTCAGGGAAACTAAAGAGAACTTGGAAGATAACCACTGTTTAGTGATTGGTGATTTTGCAGAAAACTTCACATTCACAGTGCAGGACGAAATACAAAGTTTTCATTGGACTAATACACAAGCAAGTCTTCATCCGTTTGTAATATACTACAAAAAGGAAGGAACGGTGAGTTGCAAATCTATTTGTGTTATTAGCGAACAAATCGATCATAATACAACTGCTGTGTACACATTTCAACAGCACCTCATCAGGGAAATCAAGAAAATTATACCAAATATTGAAATGGTTGTGTACTTCAGCGATGGCGCAAGCAGCCAATACAAAAATAAGAAAAACTTTGTGAATGTCTGCCAACACAAAAACGATTATGGTGTGCAAGCCGAGTGGAATTTCTTTGCCTCATCACATGGGAAGAACTCTTGTGATGGGATTGGCGGAACAACAAAGCGAGAAGTAACACGAGCATCTCTCCAAAGACCTTATACAGATCAAATCCTGACTCCACAAGACATGTTTAAATACTGTCGGAACAACATTACTGGAATCAAATATGTATATGTTTCTTCAGCTGAAATTGAGCGAATGGAAACAACACTGACCGAGAGATTTGAATGTTGTTTAACAGTGAAAGGTACAAGAGGCTATCACAGATATGTTCCCTTAAGTAACAATGAAATAAGGTGCTTTGTTACTTCCACAGGCTCGAGATTTGATGATCATCAGACTTCAATATTATTTACAAATGTGTCGTCTTTCACAAATAATGACTTTGTTGCCTGTATATACGATGAGAAGTGGTGGCTTGGAAAAGTTGAAGACAAAAGTGAAGGTAACAATGATATTTTGGTGCATTTCTTTCATCCTTCTGGACCAAAAACTGCCTTTCAACTGTCAAAAAATGATACTGCTTGGGTACCCGCAAAAAAAATAGTACATAAAGTTACTTCATTGGAGCTCACAACAATGTCTGGAAGAACACACAACATAACTGATAAACTGTGCAATGAGATATCATATTTGTTTAACTCTTTAATCAAAATTACAGCTGCCAAGTAGTTACAAGTTTTACATAAAGGTATATAGAAAAACATTAGTGTGTGTTATAGTTTGTGACAGTGTAGTATATAAAACATATGAGCAAGTTCAAGCATTTTACCGGTAGTACTACTACTACAGTCCTGTATTTTAAAAAAAGAAGAAATGAACAATGTGTTGATACTTTATTGACTTAAGCATCAACTAACTTTGCCAGTTTAAATAATTTTAAGCCTATAGTTGTTACTTTAGCATTGCACGAGTGTATTTAAAAAGGTAGCGTTTTTATTGAAATTCACAACTGTATAACTCAAAACGTAGTTGAATATCAGTCATAATTTTTTTGTGAGATATTCTTATTAGTATTAAGAACATTTTATAAAATTTTCAATTTTTTTCATTCAGTCCCTTTTCAGATATTGACCTACGAAAATTGGCATTAACGTGTTTTTGGACATTTTTGAAAAGCCGTAGAAAAAAAACTAGTTCATTCTAAAGGCTAAACTTTATGCTGTTGGTAGTACGAGTACTCAAACACAGAAATAAAATAATATTGCTGAGTCTCTTTTCCTTCCTAAAAATTTACGCTCTCAAAAATTAGTGATTGTTAACTTTTTTTCGAATTTTTAGAGAAGGGCAGTTCTCAAAAGGTGGGAACAAAAAAGTTAACTTTGAGCAATTTCAAAAATTTTCAAATTTGACATCAATTTTGATTTTATTCTATAGTATGCATACCTAGAACACAATATATGAACATGAAAAGACAGCAGGTATTTTTGTAAAAATTGTTAATTAGCAAATTCAGGGTAGCGACAGGAACTGTGAAAAAAAGTTCCCTGACTTTTCCCTGATTAAGTTCACCAAATTTCCCTGATTTACGTTACCAATGATAATGGTTTTCTTTCTTTGCTCTACTTGAAATCCATTGTATATCTGTATAAAATGCAGTATTTTTAACGTTTTAAGCTGTGTAAAGTTGTTGAACTAAAGATATATTTTCAAAAGATGTTACATTTTTTTAATAAAATGGTTAAAAAAATATATCAAGTCAATCTTTTGGGGGGGGGGGAACCTACAAAACAGTACATTAAATTTTTCTACAATGGAAAGATTATAGAAAATTTAAAAAAAAAAAATACTTCACTTCCAGAAACCACTTAGCATGAGAATTTTAAGAAACTATTAAAATTGCTCTTAAAAACATATGTGTATTTAAGATAGAACTAAAAAGTAATTAAAGTTGAACTAAGTTTTCAAACAGTATAATAATTGTTGCAAGAATAACAAGTAATAGTGAAAGAATAGAATATTTATGCAAAACAGATGAAACCATTTGACATCCATTCATAGGGAGCTTTTCTCTAATCAAGAACATAGGTTTTAATGAATGAATACAGCATTTTAACAATATAAAATTTTTTTCTTAAGTATACAAGTTAACTCTATTTAAAATCATTTCAGTATGTAATGAAAAAAAAAATCTTAGATTGCTTTTGTAACAAAAAACTTTGAAATACAAGAAAAAAAAAGAAAAAAAAGCAATTAGTTAATTTTAAAACATATAAAAGAATACAACTTGGTTATAAAATTAAAGAATCACTTAAGTCTGAAGAAAAGAAAACCTTTATATGTTGCCACCTTCTGCGGTGGCAACAAATAGTATAACGGCAAAAAACAAGGTTTTTTTTATTGAAAGTTCAGTTTTAGCAATTAAATTGAAAATGCAAAGAAGTGATAACTTTTAAGCTTTTATAGTATTAATTCAAAAACCAAAGATTTCTTCTTGAGATCGTGATTACAGTACGCTAATCACTTCAAGACAACGGAATAAAGGCAAAGAAGCTAAGGCATTAATGAAGGCTTCCTCTTTGCCTGTATGGTTGTTTATTTTACGTAGCATTGAAAGCGTAAAAGGAAATTTCAAGCTAGGTAAAATAAACAACCTAACAGACACAGAAGCAATCTTAGGAAGTTCATCCTTTGGTTAATAAGTAAGATTCAATATTTTGACTTTGAGGAAAAAAGATGCACAAATATGTGGCAGTGTATAATCACACCTCATTAATTTTATTTATTTTTTTTAACAGATCATTGGCAGAAAATGCGTAGGAAATTAGAGTACTTAATTTTGTAAAGCAAAAAAAAAAATTTCTTCATAAAAATAAATTTTCCCTGATTTTTTGTTATTTTTTCAAAATTCCCTGATATTTCCCTGATTAATAAAGTTCCCTGACTTTTCCCTGATTTCCCTGATCTGTCGCCACCCTGAAATTAAATCAGCAATCTGTAGGTAACAGATTTGGGACATTGTTTTCCTGTAGGTAACGGATTTTGGACATCATCATAACGTAAGTTTCACCATTTTTGACAATTGTTAATCTGATTTTTAACTTTTCCAATGAAAATTTTATTTACTACTTTTTAAATTTTGCAATTTAATAATAAAGAGGATATTAATAAAATACTTGAATGGCTATACATGCTGCTCCTTACATTTAATAAAGTTTTGGAATGATTTTGAAGAAATTGATGCAAGGTTAAAAAAAGCTTCAAATTAAAAATAATACATTTGTAAAAAGTGACATCAGTTTTAATAATGAATATTTTTTCTAATGTCATAAGAATTAAAATGTTGTCTAAAAAAATTATTGAAGAAAGAAATTCGTATTTCTATTTGGAGATCATTAAATTATGTTTCCAAAAGAAAGAAGAGAAAAAGAATTCTAAAATAATAAAAGCGGAAAAAAAAATTGCTAGCACAGGTGATAAAGTCGCCAAAACTGGTACAGCTGACGATAAACTACATTTGTCAAATTGGAATTCCCCTCTGGTAACCTTTAGCTTATCGTATACTGTGTTGTCGCCAACGGAGGTTTGCTTGGCGATTTTAGCGCAAAATGGCTTTCGGTTCGATCATAAGCAGCCATGTTTCTACTGTAATTTATGTATTGTTCAATGTGTAACATATTAATTATGCAGAATACCAATCGATTAAAGAAGATAACATTATAATAACATTTTTTATTGAGGTTAGAAGACAGTAGATCATCAAAAATTATGAATAAATGGACAGAATTATCGGCGTCAAGATCGTAACGCCATTTGGACATCTCACATGTACGTTTAAAAAAAATTATTTTTCTTCTAAGATACTGCATTAAAGCTTATGAAAACACTTTTAAACAATTAAAAATTGATTCCGAGGCTTGATAAACACCTTTAAAATGAAAACATCATATACTTAGTTCTCAAAAAATAGCATTGTAAAGATCGTAAATTTTGGACATGCATCAAATTTCAAACTTACTATTTTCTAAAATCGTTTACAAAGTGAATAATCTGTCTTTACTTTTGTTATTTGTATAAAATATTAACAAAAAATTATTCAGTGTGGGATTCATACCTTTAAATTTTTTTTGAAACGTATGGAAATAATTTTTAAAAATTTTTCTTTAATGGTACATTTGCTCAGTTAACGTTTTGGTATGTCCAAAATTGCGCCTTTTAGCAAAGAAAATATTTTTTTAAGGGCATTTAAAGAGCATTTTTTCCATAATTTATGTCAATTCTTGTCTCTATACAGTATTATAATTTAACTCAAAAATTTTTTAGTTAATTAAAATGAAAGTTATTTGGTGTTGAAGCTTCAAAGTTGAGGTCTGTGTTTGCTCCCACCTTTTGAGAACTGCCCAGAAAGAGTTTAACTGACTTTCCTGCATGATAGGAAAATAAAAATATGGTCTATTTAAAGGACATTTTATGCTTAACACACTGGTTTTTAAATTATTTTGATATCTTTAAAAATGAATTGGCAATACAATTTTCCGCAAACTCTGTTTTTTGTCAAATTTGCCAAATTGCCATTTTAAAAATGGCTGCCAAATAAAAAATATAGCTAGTAAATTTTTTTCAATTGCAGTTTTGTTAATGTCTACCTATAGGTAATCCATGATAAAAGAATCAGGAAAATCAAAAATGTTGAGCAACAAATTTTACTCTTTTTGGGTGATTTCAAATGGATTGACCCAACTACATTTGCAACAAAGTACTTGTAGTTGTAGTTCGCTACAAAAAAAATGTAGTTTTTCCAAACACTGTCTTTAGCAATTGCTATAAAAGCATAAAAAATTTGAAACGAAAATCCAGACGGTTTTGGTTGGAAAGTCCGGGGATATTTAGATATCTGGGAATCTGGTACGGTCATCTTATTTTTGGCGTAAATAATTTTATTTTGGTAACCTTGCTGATTTATAGTAAACCTATTAGAGCGGAGGCTGGTGTATACCCCCCCCTCCCTCCCCCGTGGGAATTTTCGACACATACATTTTTGTGTTTGTATTGACATATACTTTAAGGTTTTAGGTGTTTGCCACTTGAAAATTACAGCATATTCCTGAAAAAACACAAAAAAGTCATGAAAACTACTAAAAATGATTTTAAAAAAAAAAACTGTTTGAAAACGGTTCGATTTTAAAAAGGGGTGAGAGCTTGATCAAGAAAAAGAACCACAGCAGTATTTCTGTTTAGTACGATATTATTTTTTTTTTCTAGATCCGATAAGGAAAGGGAGTAAAAAAAAACATAAACACAAACCAACATGAACAATAAACGAATCCAACGAAAAACGAAACAAAGCTAAATAAATATCCCCTCACATTCGTTATCGTGACGTCACAGTCAAAGGATCACGTGACTTTCTGACGTCATATGAATTTATCCAATAGACATGCCAAATGTACTGCCGGAATAATAGGATTTAGCCGAAATTTCTGGGCATATGCACGATGGTGCATTACAAGACATGAACGTGCTAAGTATGTAGAGTTAGCACTTGAAAATGCAGGTACGCCTTAGTCATCAGATTACTTTCACCGTGACATGCAATCAAATGAAATGAAACGAAGTGACAAAAGTATTTCGAAAATACTTGACGCTTTTGAACAATACGTTAATCCATTTGAAGTTGAAAACCACGATAAGCTGTTCTGTTTATCATCTGGAAGACCTGTACCCGATTCGGTAGAAGAAAATTTGCTCAACGTTGATATTCTAGGGAAAGCTTCCTACAAAAGTTTTATACATGACAGATTTATTGTAAAGAATAAAAAATTTCATGTACCACTTAAGAGACAAAAGCTTCAAACTTTCAAAAGTATTCAAGAAACGATCACTGTTACTACTGCATGAAACAGATTAGTAGAGATAAGAGCAGAAAGGAATATTTTTGCTCGAGTTTTACTTTTGTCACAAGAACGTGAAATTAACCTGGATAAGCTGATGTCACACCCATTAGGTCAAGTATCGTGGGCATTAGCCACTGCTGATGGATGTCCAACAAAAACTGAAAAGTCCAAACTACTCCACGCTTTGGAGGTCAAGGGTATAGTCGACGAATCTCCTAAGATTGAAGAATGTATATATGTGATAGACGCCATGGCTTACTTTCAGGCCCTCACTAATATTCCAGAAACCTTTGGTGAAATTGCAGAGACTGTCTTGAGCCGCTTCCCCAAGTGCAGCAGGATAGATTTTGTAACAGATACTTACCAAGATGTTTCTATTAAAAACATTGAAAGACAAAGAAGGGGTTGTGGAGATACTTTTTTAATAAGAGGACCCAAAACTAAGATTCCACGGGATTGGAAAAAATTCCTTGCTAATGGCAAAAATAAAGAGCAACTGATCAACCTACTTCATAGTGAATGGGTTCAGGACAAACATGCCCACATATTACATGGGAGAAATCTTTATTTATCACATGGTGATAAGTGCACTTGGTTTACTAGCGAAGATGGGTTGACCATCAAATATAGTACACAAGAAGACCTATGCTCTTCACAAGAGGAAGCGGATACCAAAATAATACTACACTGTATCCTAGCTTCACAGTCTTGTCAAGACAACTCACCCATCAGAGTTAGTTCCCCGGATACAGATGTTTTTATGTTGTTGGTAAGATATGCCAGCAACATTGAAAACATAGTTTTCTTTGATACAGGAACAGGTAACAAACGAAGGGTTATTAATGTCACCCGCCATTTCTCATAACTTAGGTGCAGAAATGAGCCACGCTATGTCGAATGTGCATAACCCTGCCCGGTTGCGACACCACTAGTTCCTTTGTTCGTCACGGAAAGTTGTCTGTGAAATCGAAATTGGAAAAGTTTTCGAAGTTTGTACCTATTCTTACATCAGTAGGAGCATCACCGACAATTACAGACACGTTACTGACAGGGTTGGAGGAATTTGTTTGTTGTTTGTACAGCAGTAAGGAATATACAAATATAAACAAACTGCGGTTTGATTTATTCGCACAAAAGTTTTCTTTGAGAACTGCATTTCCTCTGTCCAACAATCAAAGCGTGGATTTAAATCTACTGCCTCCATGCAAAACTTCATTAGAAAACCACATAAAACGTGTCAACTACCAATGTTACATATGGAATAACGCACATGTAGCTAAACCCACCATCCCAACTCCAGTGGGACATGGATGGAAGTTGAAGAATGGTGAACTGAAGTTTGACTGGATTAAAGGAGATCCGTTGCCACCCGAACTGCTTGACGTTCCAGAGGGCTTTGAACTAAACGAATTTGAAGATGAAGCAGAAGTACTAAACTTAGACGACATAATATATGAGGATGAAGAAAATAACAGTTAATTACAAATCATACTATAATGTTATAATTATGCTGCTAGTAGATCTAGGTATGTTTTTATTTTATTTTTTTTCATTTAAAAGTCATTTATGAGTCATTCTGAATAAATTTACAAAAATATGGTAATTATTGCATCTTTTTATAGTTTAAAATAATTAAATGAACAAAAAATTAAACTTTTTTAACTTTCGTTTTTTTTTTTTTTTCTTCAATTTTCTTTATTTTCCGGAATATGCTGTAATTTAAAAAGGGCAAACAACTGAATTCTTAATCTGAGGTAATACCAACAAAAAAAAGTATAAATTATAAATTCCCACCGGGGGGGGGGGAGGGTTTCATATTGGTGGCTCATGGTCTATATGTGAATAGATGTTTCTTTTCTCTTTGTTTGGATTTGCAATGAAAAATACCTCTCGTGCAGAGGTGCTGGAGCCAAAAATTGAAGAAAATCGCCAGATTCCCAGTTATCAAAATCTTTCCGAAAGTCAGCCTAGTTTGATAATTCTGCTGTGCAGTAGTTAATTTCATCAACTGCCGCAAAATAAAGACATTTGAACGACATACTTAGAAACTGTCATAAAGCTAAACCGTTAGAATCTGTTTTATATGCTATTTCAGGAAAGAAATACTTACCCATAATCACAATGAGATAAATATATAATTTATGATAGTAACTTCTCCAAACCCTTGCAAGAAAATAGTAATTAATCTATATTTTTTAGCGAAAATGCGTAATATAAACTTGAAAAGCGAAACTTCGAACTGCGGAATGTAAACAGAATTTGAGTTCGATTAAGATGAGTTGCATTAAAGCTGCTTTTATTTGACAGAGATCATTAAAAAAAGGTTTTTTGACCATACTACTGAAAAATTCAAAATATTAATCATTTAAATGGTAATCTAAATGAACGTTCGAAGTTCTTGAAAGGTATTTTTCGAGTAATAACAGTCCTAACAGTGTAAAAACTTTAATTTACTCCACTTCACACGATTTGTACGTTTGTTTACGTTTTCGCTAGTGAAATAAATGTAACGAAGTGACTCCGCTGCCGGCTGCCCGGACTCGAAAATATAAACATTTCTTATGCTGCCGGCCGGTGATGTCATCTTATTCCTATACCCCCTCCCTATTTGCCGCTCAAGAATGGGATCGTCCAGCGTCCAACGTGCAACGTGGGTAATGGTCAGGTATGTTCTTTTGTTTTAACGCATTAATTGCTTATCTTTAATTATGCCTTTTTTGATTTCAGAATAAAAAGCTTCAACACTTTCTTTGCTGACTTGATTTGGGTGAGAAATCAATTTCTGAAATTTGTATTGTTAAAATATTCTTTATTTCCAGGTTACCCTCATCCCGATGTAACGAATACTGTGAAGTAAGAATTGCAATTCAAAAGAAAGAATCAAAATTTAAAGTGATACGAAGTAAGTCATTTTAATTCCTCTCATTAGCATCTCAAACGAAATTAATATGTGTAGAAAAAGTGTAAGATTTAGTAGTATTTGCATTTTAATGGCAGCCAATCCATATGAATTGTCTCGATATTATTGTTTTAATTATGTGTTTTAATAAGGAGAAATTTAAAATCCTGTAACCTAGGCGTGTGTGTTACTTTATAGACATTGTAGCTAATTAAACAAATTTTTTTAATTGGAATATTTGGGGGGGGGGGATAATTTTGGAATGTGAATTATGTAGTATGAACAATTGTGTGTACGTTATTAATTATTTTATCCTTGTTTTAATCATAATCCTTTACTTGTGCTACCTTAATTTACTAAAATGTCGTTGGTTATAAAAAGCAAGTCTTCCTGAACATATGTGTATATATTTTATTGAAAAATACCTTTGTTCTGTTAATAATATTTTCTATTCAATTTGTTTCTCTTGCTGTATTTTATAAATTATTCAACCTTCTTTAATGAGAAATTTGCTGCATTCTGTGAATAGTGATGTCATTTTGTAACTAATCTTGTGCCTTGGATGTGCTCTTTTATGTACATTTGGCTAGTGCTGTTTGTTATGAAAATCAAGTCTCAGAAAATTGCTTTAGCAAAAGAATAATGTAATACAGAGGGTAAAGCAACTGGAAAAGTGAAATAAATAAAACAACCGGAAGTGAAAAGGATAAATTTTAGAAAGGGGGGGGGGTTGTTTTCTGATAGTAACAGGTAGACAGACGTTACTTTTACAGACGTCCTAAAAAAACTTTTCAGTGGTTAGTCACATGTAAATGTTTATGGAAATGAAGTTGCTAACGGACTGGCACATGAGGGGAGCCGAGGGGTTTCTCCTCGTAAAGGGTGCCTTTCTTCTTCAGAAATTGCAACCAGAGTCAAGCAAAATATCAGCTCCAGAGACGGGCTCCTGCACATGGGTAAAAAGCAACCCACCCTGTTTTTGCTTTACTTATGGCAATCAGCTGGGAAGATCAAATGATACTAGCCTTACTACGAAGCGCACACAGTCAAGCACAGCAACATGTGGCAGGTCTCAAAGGGCCCTAAAATATGTACTGTGAACCCTTGATTATATAATGCAATGTATTGCTTCAAAATTATGTTTCTATGCTAGTTTATGTTGCTTTTATTTATAGGTGAAGTATGTTTTTTGTTCAGGAATCCAAATTTTTACTGAATAATTATATTATTTACTGAATTGCAAAACACCTTTGTTTTGTCCAACGTGCAATGTGGGTAGCAGCAAGGTACCTTCTTTTGTTTTAATGCATTAATTACTTATCTTTTATTATGCCTTTTATGATATCAGAAGAAAAAAACTTCATTGCTCTCTTTGCTGACTTGATTTAGGTGAGGAATCAATTTCTGGAATTTGTTTTGTTAAAATATTCTTTATTTCCAGGTACCGTTCCTGCCCGAACGACAGAAGTAAGAAATTGCTATTGGCAATTCAAGAAAGAATCAAAATGTAAAGTAATTCGAAGTAAGTTATTTTAATTACTTGCATTAACATCTCAAACAAATTTAATATGTGTAGAAAAAGTGAACTATTTAGTATCTGCATTTAAATAGAAGCCAATTTATATGAATTGTCTCAATTATTGTTTAATTATGTGTTTCAATGAAGAGAAATTTAAGATCCTGTAGCCTCTGTGTGTGCTACTTTATAGACATTACAGCTTAATGATAAATTTTCTTAATTGGAATATTTCTGTGGGAAATAATTTTGAAATGTGAATTATGTAGCATGAACGTTGAACAATTATGTGTAGTACATTAGTAATTAGTTTATCTTAGTTTTAATGCATAATCCTGTACTTATGCTATATTAATTTACTAAAATGTCATTGATTATAAAAAGCAAGTCTTGCTGAAATTACGTGTATTTATTGTATTGAAATGTACTGTTGCTCTGTTAATGCTCTTTTCTATTCAATTTCTTAAGTGAAAGAATAATGAAAACTGAAATCAAAGTTCTGCAACATAAATGCAACTGGTATAGTGAAATAAATGAAACAAGGTTTGTTTTCTGATAGTGAGAGATACAAAAAACCTGATTGAACAAATTACGAAACCAAGTGTGTGTTTTTTCTTGATTATAAATTTTGATTTATATTGAATGCTTTTTTTCCTCTCCAGGTTCCTGAAGTACGGTTTTTGTGTCCTCTCCAAACTGAATGAAACACAGCAGGGGGATTTGGTTTCATTTTAGTTGCCATTTCCTCTGCTTGTTTTTTTCAGTGTTTTCTCATCCATGGATCGAGGTATTTTCTCTTGTTACCATCCATTCGTATATCGCTGCAATACCTCTGGGGGTGCTCGGCTCCTGGTCTGGATCAAAAAACAGCATTCTTCGGTGCCCTAAACTGTGGCACTTGGACCTTGGATTGTCATGTAATGTATTGCTTCAAAATTATATGCTCTGTGTTTCTAGTTTATATTTCTGTGTTGCTTTTATTTATTTTTGGAAAATGTTGTATGTTAAGATAATCAGGTTTCACTGAATGATATTTATATTGTTTATTGAATTCCCTAACACCTTTGTTATGTTGCTATTCTTTTCGTTCTAATTTTTATTGGTATATTTTATAAACTGCAGGTCTTTCAAGTATAGAGACAAGTAGCTCCAAGAGTTGATTTTCACTCTAGTAAGAGGATCAGATTGAAAATTTGCAGAAACAGTAGTTAGGTACTCATTGCTGAAAACTGCCTTAGCAGAAGAATCAACTGAAATCAAAGTTCTGCAACACAAGTACAGTGAAACCCCTCCTAACGGACACCCCTCTTATGCGGACAATTTTTAATTCCCCAGTTCCAATGCAAATAACATTATTAAACCCCTGTTCTGCGGACACCTCTCTACTGTGGACAAAAAAAATTGTCCCGATAGTGTCCGTATTAGAGGGATTTTACTGTACAACTGGTATCATCAAATAAAACAATTTCAAGAGAAGAGAATGGATTGTTTTTATTTTAAAGGGTTTGTGTTATCTCATAGTGAGAGATACAGAAAACCTGATTGAAGAAATTACGAAACCATGTGTGTGTTTTTTCTTGATTATGACCCGTCATTCCGATGTAACGACTGAAGTAAGAAATTGATATTTGCTATTCAAGAATGAACCAGAATTTAAAGTTATTCGATGTAAGTCATTTTTATTGCTCTTATTAACATCTCAAACGAAATTAAAATGTGTAAAAAGTGAAATATTTAGTAGTATCTGCATTTTAATGGAAGTCAATCCGTATGAATTGTCTCGATAATATTATTGCTTAATTATGTGTTTTAATAAGGAGAAATTTAAAATCCTGTAACCTACCTGTGTGTGTTACTTTATAGACATTGCAGCTTAATTAAACAAATTTTTTAATTGGAATATTTCTGGGGGAAATAGTTTTGAAATGTGAATTATATAGTATGAACAATTGTGTGTACATTAGTAATTATTTTATCCTTGTTTTAATACATAATCTTTACTTGTGCTACCTTAATTTACTAAAATGTCATTGATTATAAAAAGCAATTCTTCCTGAATACATGTGTATTTATTTTATTGGAAAATACATTTGTTCTGTTAATACTCTTTTCTTTTCAATTTGTTTCTCTTGCTGTATTTTGTAAATTCTTCAACTTTCTTTAATGAGAAATTTGCTGTATTCTGTGAATAGTGATGTCATTTTGTAACGGATCTTAAATGTGCTGTTTTTATATACATTTGGCTAGTGCTGTATGTTATGAAAATCTTTCTGATAGTAACAGGTAGACAGACATTACTTTTACAGACGTCCTAAAATTACTTTTCAGTGGATACCGTCACATGTAAATGTTTATGGAAATGAAGTTGCTGATGGA
This sequence comes from Uloborus diversus, assembly GCF_026930045.1. Lineage (NCBI taxonomy): Eukaryota > Metazoa > Arthropoda > Arachnida > Araneae > Uloboridae > Uloborus > Uloborus diversus. The sequence continues at coordinate 62,137 of NW_026557734.1, forward strand.
CTGGCACATGAGGGGAGCCGAGGGGTTTCTCCTCGTAAAGGGTGCCTTTCTTCTTCAGAAAGTGCAACCCGAGTCAAACAAACTATCAGCTCCACTTGGGACTCAAGCACAGCAACATGTAGCAGGTCTCAAAGGGCCCTAAACCATATACAGTGGACCCTTGATTATAAAATGTAGTGTATTGCATCAAAATTGTATGATTCTTTGCTAGTTTGTGTTGCAACTACAGATCTTTCGAATCAAGTTTAAATTTTAGAATAGAAAAAAGTGGCTCAAAGAAGTGTTTCTAGGTCTAGGAAGAGTATCAGATTAAAAATTTGCAAAAGCATGAGTTAGGTGCAAATTACTGAAATTTTCTTAAGTAAAAGAATAACTGAAATCAAAGTAATGCAACATAATTCAACTGGTATAATGAAATAAATAAAACAACTGGAAGTGAAGAGAATGATTTTGTTTAAGGGTTTGTTTTCTGACATATATATTAGCAGAAAAAAAAAATATTTTATTGAAAAAGTTCTGTTTGTAAAAATTAAGATCAACTATATGTTATTGATTTGTATTTATCATGTATTTTAACTTAAAAATGAATGCTTTTTTCTACCCTCCAGGTTCCTGAAATTTGTGTCCGCTCAAAACTGAATGACACGTAGTGGAGAGACTTGGTTTCATTTTAGCTACCATTTCCTCTGCTTGTGTTTTTCAGTGCTTCCTCATCGACGTATATTCTGTTGGTGCCATACATTCTTCTATTCTCTATCCCAGGGGTGCGCGGCTCTCGGTCTGGATCAAGGAACAGTGGTCTTTAGGGCCCTAAACCATGTACAGTGGACCCTTAATTACAAAATGTAATGCATTGCTTCAAAATTGTATCCTTCTATGCTAGTTTATGGTGCTGTGTTGCTTTCATTTATAGGTGAAGTAAATTTTTTGTTCAGGAATCCAAGGTTTTACTGAATAATAATTATATTATTTACTGAATTGCATAACACCTTTGTTTTGTTGATATTGTTTCCATTCTAATTTCTCTTTGTGTATTTTTCAAACTACAGATCTTTCGAATCAATATTAAATTTTAGGAAGGGTTTGTTTTTTGATATTAGCAGATAAAAAACTATTTTAATGCAAAAACTACAAAAAAAAAATATTCTTGTTGAACAAATTAAGATCAACTATATGTTATTGATTTACATTTATCATATATTTTAACTTAAAAATGAATGCTTTTTTTCTACCCTCCAGGTTCCTGAAATTTGTGTCCGCTCAAAACTGAATGACACGTAGTGGAGAGACTTGGTTTCATTTTAGCTACCATTTCCTCTGCTTGTGTTTTTCAGTGCTTCCTCGTCGATGTATATTCTGTTGGTGCCATACATTCTTCTATTCTCTATCCCAGGGGTGCGCGGCTCTCGATCTGGATCAAGGAACAGTGGTCTTCAGGGCCCTAAACCATGTACAATGGACCCTTGATTACAAAATGTAATGCATTGCTTCAAAATTGTATCCTTCTATGCTAGTTTATGGTGCTGTGTTGCTTTCATTTATAGGTGGAAGTAAATTTTTTGTTCAGGAATCCAAGGTTTTACTGAATAATAATTATATTATTTACTGAATTGCATAACACCTTTGTTTTGTTGATATTGTTTCCATTCTAATTTCTCTTTGTGTATTTTTCAAACTACAGATCTTTCGAATCAATATTAAATTTTAGGAAGGGTTTGTTTTTTGATATTAGCAGATAAAAAACTATTTTAATGCAAAAACTACAAAAAAAAAATATTCTTGTTGAACAAATTAAGATCAACTATATGTTATTGATTTATATTTATCATATATTTTAACTTAAAAATGAATGCTTTTTTTCTACCCTCCAGGTTCCTGAAATTTGTGTCCGCTCAAAACTGAATGACACGTAGTGGAGAGACTTGGTTTCATTTTAGCTACCATTTCCTCTGCCTGTGTTTTTCAGTGCTTCCTCGTCGACGTATATTCTGTTGGTGCCATACATTCTTCTATTCTCTATCCCAGGGGTGCGCGGCTCTCGGTCTGGATCAAGGAACAGTGGTCTTCAGGGCCCTAAACCATGTACAATGGACCCTTGATTACAAAATGTAATGCATTGCTTCAAAATTGTATCCTTCTATGCTAGTTTATGGTGCTGTGTTGCTTTCATTTATAGGTGAAGTAAATTTTTTGTTCAGGAATCCAAGGTTTTACTGAATAATAATTATATTATTTACTGAATTGCATAACACCTTTGTTTTGTTGATATTGTTTCCATTCTAATTTCTCTTTGTGTATTTTTCAAACTACAGATCTTTCGAATCAATATTAAATTTTAGGAAGGGTTTGTTTTTTGATATTAGCAGATAAAAAACTATTTTAATGCAAAAACTACAAAAAAAAAAATTCTTGTTGAACAAATTAAGATCAACTATATGTTATTGATTTATATTTATCATATATTTTAACTTAAAAATGAATGCTTTTTTTCTACCCTCCAGGTTCCTGAAATTTGTGTCCGCTCAAAACTGAATGACACGTAGTGGAGAGACTTGGTTTCATTTTAGCTACCATTTCCTCTGCTTGTGTTTTTCAGTGCTTCCTCGTCGACGTATATTCTGTTGGTGCCATACATTCTTCTATTCTCTATCCCAGGGGTGCGCGGCTCTCGGTCTGGATCAAGGAACAGTGGTCTTCAGGGCCCTAAACCATGTACAATGGACCCTTGATTACAAAATGTAATGCATTGCTTCAAAATTGTATCCTTCTATGCTAGTTTATGGTGCTGTGTTGCTTTCATTTATAGGTGAAGTAAATTTTTTGTTCAGGAATCCAAGGTTTTACTGAATAATAATTATATTATTTACTGAATTGCATAACACCTTTGTTTTGTTGATATTGTTTCCATTCTAATTTCTCTTTGTGTATTTTTCAAACTACAGATCTTTCGAATCAATATTAAATTTTAGGAAGGGTTTGTTTTTTGATATTAGCAGATAAAAAACTATTTTAATGCAAAAACTACAAAAAAAAATATTCTTGTTGAACAAATTAAGATCAACTATATGTTATTGATTTATATTTATCATATATTTTAACTTAAAAATGAATGCTTTTTTTCTACCCTCCAGGTTCCTGAAATTTGTGTCCGCTCAAAACTGAATGACACGTAGTGGAGAGACTTGGTTTCATTTTAGCTACCATTTCCTCTGCCTGTGTTTTTCAGTGCTTCCTCGTCGACACATTTTCTCTTGGTGCCTTACATTCAAAGTATTGTTGCAGTACCCCTGGACGTGTTCCGCTCTTGGTCTGGATCAAAAAACAGCTGTCTTCATGTCCTAAATCATCTTATTTATTGTTATAACAGTTTATATTTCACTTTACTGCATGCTGTTAAGTCACTCCTATTAATATAATACTGTGTTTTAAATACTCGTACTCTATGTTTTAAATTACGTTAATCCTATGTATTTCTTTTAATTACAATTAATGCTTTATAAGTTGGTGAGTTTAGATTAGTAAGAAAGTTAGCGTTGTTTAGATTATTGAGCTGTTTTGAAGTAGGGTAGAATGTCGATTATCAGAAACCCTTTTAACTTGAAGCTACTATAACTGGCATCAATTTCTTGAATTTTAATTTTTGGATAGATAAAGATTGACCTAGAAAAATTTCTAGAAATTCCAGAAACACATTTTAAATATATTGCAGCAAACATCATATAGTTATATGCCTCACACTTATCTATTTGTTGTATGATGAAAAAAATATTTTCAATCATTGTGTGAACTAGTTTATAAATCTTTTTATGTTATAATTCTCTCCAAGCAATATTAATTTCACTAATATTGAAGAAATTAGCCCCAAGTAGAAAGTATAAACTCTCTGAAGTAGATAAACATATTTTAAAAAATGCAATAATGATGATAGGTGCAAATGGCAGAAAGCTACGAAAGGTAATTTATTTACCAAAGGCTTTAGCAAGAGAAAAAATGCAACAGTAGTAAAAGTACTGTAACCAAATTAGAACTAACTGGAAGTGTAAAGGATGAATTAGTATAGGAACTTGTTTACTAACAATTGCAGGGAAAAAAAGATAGTTTTGTTGCAGTTACTACTAAAAAACCTTTTTTCTGATTGAACAAGTTGCAAAGCCGTTACTGTATTCTATTCTGTTAAAATGTATTCATATATTAATAAATTTGATTTCATAATGTATGTTTTTTTTCACTCCACTTTCCTAAGAAGCTTATATTTT